>NW_007258126.1:180486-301227 GCF_000164805.1 Carlito syrichta | reverse complement strand
GACCGAGTGAGACTCCAACTCAAAAAAAAAAAAAAGTTACACTAGTGTGGAGATGGGAGAAGTATATGGCTTTAAAAAGCACTTCTGCTCACCAAGATCTTGCAAACTTTGGGTGGTCTTTGCCTTTTTTTGTTTAAGTTGGAGTCTCACTCTTGTCGCCCAGGCTGGAGTGCAGTGGCATACTCATGGCCACCACAGCCTCGACCTGCTGGGCTCGGGCAATCTTTCCGCCTCAGTTTTCCAAGTGGCTGAAACTACAGATGCACACCACCACTCCCAGCTAGTTTTAGTGTTTTATTGTGGAGACTAGGTCTCACCAAGTTGCCCAGGTTGGTCTCGAACCCCCCAGCTCAGGCAGTCCCAAAGTGCTGGGATTACAGGCTGAGCCACCATGTAGGGCTGGTCTTTGACTTGTATTCTGAGAAAAATGGGGAGCAATCTGGGGATTTTAAGAAGAGTGACCTGATAAAAATTCCTTTTAAAATGGATATTCTGGCTGCTGAATGCAGGGAGCAAACCATATGAGTAGATAAAAGGATTGAAGCAGAAGATACAGGATAAGTAGAAACTGGAATAGTCCAGACAAGAGATGGTGACCTTAGTTGGGGTGGAACAAGAGAGGTGACAAGCTGTAGTCAGACTTTGGATTCATTTTAGAAGATGGAGTCAGTTGGATTTATTGACAGTGGATATGGGGAATATTAAGAGAGAATAAATCAAGAATGACATCAATATATCTTTTATTATGTTATGAAAAATGTCATATAGAAAATATAAAACTATTCCAGTGGGTACCCCTATTTTTGTCATCTTGATTCTATAGGTCTCAACACTTTTTTCATATTTGCTTCAAGCATTTTATTCTGTTAATGTGTTCTCAAATGAATTATAGACATGTTTCTCCCAGAAGTGCTTCCTATGCATGTCTAAAAAGACATTTTATAAGTAACCAAATATGTTTATCCTACCAAAATAATGAACAATAATTGCTTATTATCATCTACTACCTGTTCCATATTCAAATTCTCTATATTTTTCATGTCTTTTATAACCTATTTTTACCAACTGATGTCCAATAAGGAATCATTCATTTATTAATTATACTTTATTAAATTTATTAATACATTTATTATACTTAATTATACATCTAGTCCTCATACCCAGGAATTCTGACTCAGTGGTCTGGGTTGGCTCTTTTCTCTTTTCTTTTTTCGATTTGGAGTCTCACTCGGTCACCCAGACTGGAGTGCAGTGGCCGCTCCTGGCCACCGCAGCCTCACCTGCTGGGCTCTGGTGATCCTTCTGCCTCAGCCTTCCGACTAGCCGGAATTACAGGCATATGCTACCACGCCCAGCTGATTTTTTTTTTTTTTTTGATTTATTGTAGAGATGAGGTCTCGCTGCCCAGGAGGGTCTCGAACCCACGGGCTCAGGCAATCCACTCACCTCACCTCCCAAAGGCGCGGGATTACAGGCTGAGCCACCGAGCCCGGCTGGGTTGGCTCTTTTCAATGAGCTGCTAGGTGGTATTGGGCTGTCATTCTGAAGATCACACTTAGAGCACTACTGCCACACCATGATCTGATTGCTTCTTTGTGGTATCATTTAACTTGTTCTTCTCTTTCCTGTATTTCCTATAAACTGGATTTTTAATATGAAGCTTTAATCAGATTCATAGTCTTGGACAAGACTATGTCATAAGTGGTACTGTGTATTTTATATTTCAACATGTCCGATGACACTTAATGCTGACTATCCCTCTGTTAATGAGGCTGACAACATGTTCCCTCTATTGTAATATTACCATTAGAAACTATTAGGTAACTTGTTGAATGGTATATGGGGACCAGGGAATATCTAATTCTCAATAGATATTTTTACCTGATGGCTCTAACATACATTAGTTATCCTTGCCTGAACTAGTTAATTAGGGGAATCAACATGAAGATTTTCAACTTCAATTACTTTTTTCTTCTAAATTAATGGCATTCTTTTATTAAAAAATAAAGGATGTCACTACTGCAACTGGGGCAATTTGGTTATGCAGAAATATAGTGCATATTAAAAAGGGAAGATGAATGCTTATTTAGTTATTTTTAATTATCAATGTTCAGAGTAAGGCACTGAAGTTTCTGACCTGAGCAAGTGGAGAAATGAAATTGTCATTTAGTAAGATGGGGAAGATTGTAAATAGACCAGATTTAGTGAGAAAATAAGAATTTCAGTTTTTAGTATGTTAAGTCTGAGAGTGTCTATTAGACATATGTGTTGATCAGGTTTCATTTGAATAAAACATCAAACATAAAATATGCTAGCAATTTTATGTAGAAGCTGTTTTATATAGATAATATTATTAAAGGACAAGAGGACATGAATCTAGAACTTTGAATATAATGGTCTACAACCATTACTATACTGCTTTTTTTTCTCTTCACTCCACATATGTGGCCTCATGAAGCATTTTCTATGATTGGTAGGAAATCAAAGGAACCTAGTTTAGAGATGATATAACATGATATAACAAAAATGAGCTACTATAGTATTACAACCCCACTCGAGAGTATTCCTAAAAAATGTAGAGAAAGTAAATCTTTCTTTTGGAAAAACTTAAAACAGTTGATATTAGTTGACGAGGAATGATGACTAAGGGATTGACATGTATTAATGCATGGACAGCAGTTATAAGCTTGACCAAATAGTCAGGATCTCGAAAGAAAAAGATTGGTGGCAAGGATATATGAGGCAGAAAGTATACTTTCACAGAAGAAGAGCAGAATTTGAGATCTATATTTTGTGTGAGTGCTCACTGAAGAGAATTCATTCTGATGAGGAAATAACCAGGTAGGCAAGATGCCCCATTCTATAGATGTCAGTCAGCATCATCACAGAGCAACCCCAGGGCTTGTGTGATGGATGTATAAACAAAGTGGCCCTGGTGCAGGGATGGTAGAAACATATGGGTTTAACTAGCACTTCTACTCACCAGGGTTGATTGGATTGCTGAGTGTTCTACCAACAAACAGATCAAACTTGAGTCCTGGATATGGCACCATACACCAGAGCAACCAGCCAAACACCTGGTAGAAGGTTCATGACTTTGGAACCTTTCCATTATGGAAGGTCACTGGTTTGTCATTGCTTCTGTGAATATTTACTCTAGGTATAAACTTGCATTTCCTGTCCACCATGTTTCTGCCAGTACTACCATCTGTGGCCTTGCAAAAGACCTTGTTCAATAAATTGACATCCTATACAATATTGCTTTTGATCAAGGGACTCATTCACATCAAAAATAGAGAGGCAATTGACTGACAATTCTTGGATTCATTGGTCTTACCATGTTCCTATTGTATCATTGTATTCTAGCTGGGAGGGAAAACCTTAGTTTTTACTTCCATAAACAGAATACAGGGGTCTGTGAATCAAGGAGTGAAAGTACAAGTGTCTCTTACCTTGACTGCTAGTGACCATGAATAATATTTTTGCTTAACTTGTTCTTCTTTCTCTTCTCTTCATTTTCTATAAACTGGATTTTCAATCCGAAGGCTTAACGAGATTCATGTTTGGTATTTTGGACAAAACTATGTCATAAATGGTACTGTGTGCTTCATATTTCATCATGTCTGGTGACACCTAATGCTGACTGTACCTCTATTAATGAGGCTGACAGCATGATCCCTTTATTGCAATATTTCCAAAGTTGCCTCTGTAGCTTTGAACTCAGCTGAGATAGAGGTTTTAGTATGAAGGAAGAATATTTTCACATAGGAATATGACAATTGTTCAATTGAATTGGACGTTTAGAATTACCTGACCATATTACTGAACCATGTAACTGAACCAACAAATGAAACAATAAAAATGAAGATACTATTCTGGCAAGGATGATAAGTTCTGATTATTGAGGGAACTAACATTGCTACTACCATTCAGTAGGAGGACTATATTTGGCACTCGGGAGGCAAGCAGGGCTGCTTCCTAGCAGCAGGGTGGAATAAATAAGCACATTGTCTAGAAAAATAAAATTGGCCAAACTGACCCCCCAAAACAGAAAACCTAAAGAGGTTAATAATTACCACCAAAGAGATGAACTTATTTTTAGTACTCCTACAAAAGTACTAGACTCATATTGTCACACAGATGTCTACTATACTCTTCAGGACTCAAAAACTTCAATACTACTTAAACTATTCTAAGAGCATAGAAAAATAACTAAACTCCACATTTTACTTATAGAGCTTGCATAAAATTGATACCAGTATCCATCAGTGCAAATTTAAAAAGGGAAAACTACAAACAAGTCTCACTTATGAATGTTAAGCAGCTCTTAATAAAATAATAGATGGATATGTTATCAACATGGTAAGTGTATATATCACACACTTATGTGTGTATGTATGCATGTGTTTATTTATTTGAGTTGAGTTCTCTGTTTCCCAGGCTTAAGTGTAGTGGCATGATCACGGTTCACCACAGCTTCGATTTCTTTGACTCAAGCAATTCTTCCCCTTCAATCTCCTGAGTAGCTGGGACTACAGATGATATACCATCACCATGCCTGGCTGATTTTTTGTGTTTTTGTAGTGGCAAGGTCTCACTATGCTGCCTAGGTTGATCTTAAATTCCTGGACTCAAGAAGTCCTCCAGCCTTAACCTTCCAAAGTGCTGGGATTATAGATGTGAGCCACTGTGCCAGCCTATATCACATTTTAAAACCTACATGGAGAAACATCTGAGTTATTCTCATTGAGTTCTAGAACTGAGAGGAGTGTCCTTTTTTTGGCACTGTTAGTCACATACTTCTTCTGGGACCAACCAATGCAATTAGATAAGAGAAGAAAATGAATTTGTGTAATAATTGGAAAGAGGGAAGTAAAATTATCCTTGTTTGCAGATAAAATAATTGTTAATCTGGAAAGTCCAAGAAAATAAAGGAAAAACCTACAGTGAACAATGAAAAAATTATTGAAAAAGGTATAAAAACCAATGGTTTTGATATATGCAGTTAATAGCCAACTAGGTAATAAATTTTAGGGGAAAGTACCTATTGATAGCAACAAAAAGATGATAAACCTAGAATTGCTCAACATTTATCTGAAAAATGTATAATGTACCAAAGGACACAGAGGACTTAATTATATATACCATGTTTCTGTACAAATAAGACTGAACATCATAAAAGTGTTATTTATTCTTAAGATAATTTATATTTAACACAATTTTAATAAAATACTAGAAGCATTTTTAAGCTAGACAAATTTATTTTAAAGGTAATGTGTAAAAATAAGCAAAAATAGACATGAAAAAGTCTTTAACAGTAAGTAATAAGGAAGAAGAGACCAGACTTATCAGCTATAAATCATGTCATAAAGCTACAATATTTAAAACCTGGCACTGACATATGAATAAAGCAGTAAATGTCAGAATAAGATTCAAACACATTCAGAAATTTAGTACATCTAAAGATGGAATTTATAATTTGTGAGGAAAAGATGAGTTATCCTATAAATGATTTTAGAACAGGTAGCTAACCATCTAGAAAAAAATTAATTCAAATCCCAATTTTATACCTTTGACCAAAATAAATTTAAGATAAGATTAAAGAAAAATATAAATTTGAGACCATAAAGTATTAGAAGAAAATATGTTTTGTGTCTCAAATGGGGACTTTTAAATGATATAAAACTCACAAGCCATAAAAGAAATGATAAATTCAACTGTAGGTTCAGATAAGTGAAAACTTTGGCATGGAAAAAACACTACAAGTGAAATTAGAGACAATTAACACACTGGGAAAAGTATTTGTATCTTATGTAACAAGGCAAATTTTCTCACTATACAAAATACTGTCATAATTAAAATGCAAAGAGAATTGGCAAGTTATATAACTTTACAATTCACGGAAAAATAAAAGTAGCTCTTAAACATCTGAAAAGGTTTTCCACCTCCTTCAAAACAGGAGAAATGTAAATTGAATTTAGTGTGGTATAAAATTTTTCACCTCTCATTTGTCAAAGATTAAAACATTTGAAAATAACCTGGGCCTATATTTATGAGGGTATGATAATTTCCAGTAGAGTGTAACTTGGTGGTAATAATAAGAGGTAAACTTTTTGAATATTTACCATGTGCCAGACACTTTTTAAAGCACTTTACATTGACTTATTTAGTTATCACAGTTGCCTTATGGAAAAGGTACTATTTTTGTTTCTGTATTACAGTTGAGGAAATTGAAGAAAAGGTAGCTAAATTAGACAAGTAAGCCAATGTCATACAGTCAGTAAGTGGCAGAGTCAAAATTTAAGACCAGTTACTTTAACTCAAGCATCCACTTTTATTGGTCACAATTCTAAATTGTTTCCATGGTGAGTGATTTAACAATATTTGGTAAATCTCAAGAGTGAATATCCCTTGGTTTACTGATTCTACTTCTAAAAGTTTTTCCTGCACATTGTCTACTTTGCATCAAACAGATGGAAAATAACATGCATTGCTGTGTTATTTGAAGTAAAGAAAGATTGGAAACAACCTAAATCTCCATCCCCAGGGGGCTTATTCACATAAAATAATATTAGGCAGCTTTAAATAGAGTGGCATGGAGTTCTATATAGTAATATGGAGTCATCTTCAAAATATAGTAAAAGGAAAAAGTTTTAAGATGCGGAACAGTGTATGGGATACTGCTGTCTAGTGAAAAGCCACAGAGCATACATGCATATTTTTATATGCATATAATATTTCTAGAAGGGTTCGCAAAGTGATATCAGTGGTTGTTTTGCAACTAGATATCAGGGGATGGCGATTTTGAATTCTGTGCCACGGGCATGTTTTATGTGGTTCTTAAATATAGATTGTTTGTACTGAAGTCACATGGTGGAGAATGGAGTCCATGTCAGGCAGATGTGTATTTAGATTCCAGCACTGTCAGGGACTGCTGAGAGGCAAAGGGACTTTGAAAGTCTGTCAGCTCCAGGCAACTTTGCTCCTTTAGCTTTGACATTGGCTGAACAGAAAACAAGTTCTTAGAACTCTATATGGTTGGGCCAAGACCCTGTTCCCCTACTGCTTCACTCTCCAATCAGTTATCTCTTCTACACCCTTTCACTGCCTAAGGCCCTACACTATCTAGATCCCCATCCCTTGAAGGTATTCCCCCAGCCTGACACCATCCTCTACTCTCCTCAACTCCAGGCACTTTACTCTGTCCTCTGTAATGAATGAATCATCATTAACAAAATCTCCTATATTTTCAATCTCTTTTTCAAATATTCTCTCTCTTTCTTGCTCTAGTAGAAAGACCTATCTCTTCCAGGAGCTTATAGCTTCCTCCACAGTCCTCCCAGGTGGTGACTGTTTTCTCTGCCATACCTTTCATATCACTGGTCCTAGAGGTGCTGTCTATGTATTGATGTCTTCCTTTCACCTCACTACTCGAGACCATTTTCTCTCCTTCCTTTCTTGAAAATTTCTGTGTTGAAACTCAATCCATCAGACACCTCTTGCAAGCATTAGTTTTTGTAGTCCTGTGCAGACTACTTTAGGGTCATTTTCTTTACTCCTTGAAAACATAAACTCTATTTCCCTGCCACTCTCTCTGGCACTACCTTCATAGCAATTGTATGTGTTTTTGTAGATGTTCTCTCAGTTTTTGCTCCCCTCCCAGGATCTTGACCTGCGCTTGACTTCATTCACATCCCTCACAATCATACTTCTAGAGCAGTGGTTCTCAAAGTGTGCCTGGACCAACATCAACAGCATCTGGGAGCCTGCTATAAATTCTCAGATAATATTCCAGACCACGGAGCCCAAAACTGGAGCTGGGACCCTTAATCTGTGTTTTAGAAGCCCTTCAGGGGTTCTAATGAATATGACAATGCACTAGATCTTGTTGTCATTGTAAAGCATCCTCACTTGTTGCCTTCTGTCTTCCTAGCTCATTTGATTTATTCCCTCAACTCCTAAAAGCCTTCAGTCCCACTAAGACCACAATTGATCAATTCTATCACTTTTCACTAGTTCTTATCTGTCTTAACTCTTCACACATTTGAGTGCTCCTTGCCTCTTCTCTTTCATATACTGTATCCAAAGACTCAACAAATCCTGTCAGCTCTTCCTTCGAGACATATCTAGAATCTGTTTCTTATAACCTCCACTGCAGTCCTGCTTCAAGCACAATCATTTCCCACCTGCAATAGTGCAGCTGTTCTTAAGTTAAGTTAGTTAGCCCTTGGCCCTACTGTGTCTACTGTCCACATAGCAACCAGAGTGTTCCTCTTAACACCTAAGGTTCTATGGCTGCCTTGCTCAAAATTCACCATGCTTCTTTTCTTACTCAACAGAAGCCAACGTCTTTGTAAAGACAAGACTTTGGGTGATCTGACCTTCTCTGGCCAGGAAGTCACTTTCACTTTTGCACTCCCCCTCTCCCACTACTGATCTTAATTTTTATATTTAGAACATATCATCATTTGACATACTCTTGTTTCTTTCTGTACCCTGCCATTAGAAGGGAGGCTTTATAAAGATAGAGCTGTTTCTCATTTACTGATAGAGCCTCAACTTCTAGAATCATATGTGGCACACAGCAGAAATGTAGCAATTTGTGGATAAATGAACAAATATAGGAAGAGGGGAGAAAAAAGTTGTTTTTTCTGGTAACATCAGCCTTACTGGGACTGCCCGTGCTTGAGAAATGAGGCAGGGTATTCTGATGAATTTACCAGGTAAAGTAACTTAATCTGGATATTTAACCTGACTCTTGGTCTCTGGGCTTTAGGTATGTTTCTTGTTCTGTTACTGGTGTTTTGGTGTGTGTGTGTGTGTGTGTGTGTGTGTGTGTGTGTGTGTGTGTGTGTGTGTGTGTGTGTTTTGACTTTTTTGCCCCAGGCTGGAGTGCTGTTGCACAGTCAAGGATCACCACAGTTTGACCTTCTGGGCCCAGGTGATCCTTCAGCCTCCTGAGTAGCTTGGCCACCCTGCCAAGCTAATTTTTTGATTTTTTTTGTAGAGACAAGGTCTTGCTGTGTTGCCCAGACTGGCTGTTGTGTTTTCATAAAAGTGAGCCCTGGGTTTACCTACTTAATCTTTTCTTGGTTAAAGGACAGCAATATTATTCTTTATGGTCATTTCCTTTTTTTCTTTACCAGATCCAGAATCCTGTGTTGCATTTAGTCATCACGTCTTTAGTCTCCATTAAAAGGCATTACCCTTTGTAATTAGAGTAACGAGGGAAAAAGAGTTAAAGAATACATAAATATGCTATTCCCAACTGACTGTCTCTGTTAGCATCCATTAATGATTCTTGCCTGAGTTGGTAATGATAACGATAACTAAAAATAGTGATTTTTCTCACTCTATAATTTTTTCATCTTTATTAATTGTTATTCTACTATAGAACAGAATGTTTTAATTTCATCCTTTATTTGTTTGATTAGTGTCAGTGTTACTCAGGGAGTTGGATGTTTAGAAAATTCAATGTTATATGATATATTACTATCGTTTTTCCATTTTGAACTGTCCTAGGGTTTTTCATTAGTATTTTTTGAAGTCAGAGAGGTGGAGTCTGTTGGTGATAGGGAAAGGCTTTGGTGAGGAAATGGTGTTTGAAGTGAGCTTTGAAAAATGATAAAATTTTGACAAAAATTAGGGTGGGGTGGAAGGGAAAGGAGAGACTGCCTAAACAAAGGATGACCTGGCAGACTTGGTATTTTGCCAAGCTACAGGGGTCTAAATCTTGACGAGGAAGTCAAAATGAAACATATGACCCCCTACTCTTAGTTTCATGCATTTGCTCAGGCAGATTTCATCACCTAAAATGTCTACTCTTGCTGGTTTGCTAAGTTGTAATTATGAAGGGTAATACAGTAGGGAATTTTAAGTGATGAAAACAGCTTAAGCCAAAAGCCCCACTTAAATACTCCTTTCTTGAAGCCTTTTCCAGATCTCTAATAAGAATTAACCACCATTCTCTCATAAGCTCCTGTTGTACTTTATGCATCTCTGTTAACAACTCTGTACTTTTTTGTGCTGTTTGTATGTGTGGATACATCTTCCTCCTTTAATTCATGAACCACATCTCAATCACTTAGCCCTTTTTCCCAGTCCTTTGCACAAATGCTCAATTCATAGTTCTTGAATATGTGAAACAGAGAAAGAGGAGATTGGTTAGGACTGGGAGTGGGAGGGCTCCGAACGTCATTTAAAGAGGTTTGGGCTTGTTCCGAGACAGCACTGAGCCATGGCTATTTCTGAACCATGCAGCACTGATCAGAGCTGTGATGCTGAAGGATGCGGTAGAAGGGAGGATAGCCAGGGTGCCTGCACAATGGCCCCAAGCCAGAAGACAATAGCAAGAGAGGGTAGGAGATTTGAAAGCAAATTGCTATAATGTTATAAATCTAGGCACTTATTTGGGTGTAGGAGCTGGGAAAAGGAAGACATTAAGCATAGTTTTGAGGTTTCCAGACTGGGGGATTGAAGGCTGACAGAGGCTTCTTACTAAAATATGGACGCTGTGCAGTTTTATCAGGAATATTTAAGGAGTTCAGCCTGGCTCTATCGCGTCCTCATTCAAAACTCTCCCTGAATTCGAAAAGTGTGTGCTCTTAAAATATTTTATCGTTATCAAATATGTTGAGAAATGAAATCTTATCTCTACCTGAAATATGAAACCCTGACTTTCATGTCGTGGACAGTTTTCACTTGTCCTTAGCCATGGATTTTTATTAAAAATGGCTGTTAGTAACTGCTTTTTTAACCTTGAAATGTGGTTCTCTGAGAGCAGCCTACCATAAAAGAAACGGTTGTCAGCTTTCTTTTGGCTGCTCTGTCCCTCCTGCCCCTTCCTAACAACAGAAAATTTGCTGTGCACCTGCTCCAACTGGGTTCTAAGTGATAAGCATCTTGCAAGCCTGGAAAATTGTAGTATCAAATCTCAGCCCCAACTGTGAGGCAGCACTATCAGCGAATCCCCGCTGAGAGGCGTTGCTTTCCCAATTCCCAGAAGAGTTCTTTCTCCCCTGGCCCCTTTTCAGGCTTGAACTCTGACCCAAACCTTCTTTTTAGCTACCAGCATGCATTGCTGTGGGTGCTGACACTGACCGGCCCTGCTCACTCTATTCTGCCCTGGACTCATCAGTAGGTCAGGCGTTGGTAGTCCTGGGGTCACTGGGGTGCCCAATTCCATTAATGAGTACATTTAGCCAAGGAGACGAAATGTACCCTTTTATTTGTTACAGTTCATTGCTTTTTTCCAGAAACAAATACTAAAGGGACATTTGATATATTATCTGTGATTTAGTAAATAGACATAAGCATTGCCTAATATTCACAAAGTTCCCTTTTTTTAACATCTTCTTTCATAAATGTTTTGTTAGAACTCATGATTTATTTCAAAAAGGATATATCACACTGCTAGGACAACATAAATGTTTTAAAATAATGTCACATTCAGGAATACTCTTGCAAGAATTTTAAGTAAAAATAGCATATACTATTTAAATGTGTATTACATTCTAACAGACTTATGTGTCATTTTAAAGGGAAAGAAAAAATTATGGGGATTTGATAACTTTGTCATTATATTTTCTTCTTAGGTTTTTCAAATAGACCAAAGTCATTAAAAGTACTCCTTAACCCCCAAAGTCACAAGAAAGAAGCTACTCAGGTCTATTATGAGAAAGTCGAACCTCTGCTGAAGCTTGCAGGAATAAAAACTGATGTAACAAGTAAGTTATTTCCAGAGAATAATTTCACCATTAAAAAATAAATACTTACGGAAGCAAGATAACCTGAATTTGTTCTTAATTCAAACTTGAAGAGGCACTTGGAATATCTAAAGCTTTTTTATCTTCCATGATCTACCACAGTCAGCTCCAAGGTTATAATTTTATTATTTTATTTTTGTTGTGTTATTTTTATTAGACTATCAATATTTTCTCTTTCGACCTTATTTTAGGCTTTCTTTTTCTAGACCTAAATGATTTGGGGGCATAATTTTAAAGGAAGCTACCTACTTTTTGATACATTCACTGAGATGTTTGCTATTTACACATGATTTCTGCAGTTTGGCAAGCAGTTGATTTTTTTGCTCATTTATATAGTTGATGTTTTTCTGTGACATCCTTCCTTAGGTTGTTTTTGTTCTGACTCTGACCCCTGCTGGTTAGGTCAAAACTAAGCACTTAACTGCTGGTTTTAGATGAATTTAGAGGAGCTAAAAGCTTAAATTCTCCATCTAAACTAAGACCTGTGTTTAGTTTTGTGCCAAGGAAAATAAAAATGTTCTAATGCTAAAATTAATAGAAAGAAGATTAGTAATAGCTTTTTTTAAAATTCCTTTGTTTCCTAGAGACTTTTATTTTCCCATGGGGAGGGGGAGCTGAGAAGAACTGATACTTTTGTGAATCCCAACTTTTTAATCTGTATTTCTAAGAAGCTTAACTAACACACAGTGTAAATTTGCAATAAATTTTATTGATGAAGAATATTGTATAAACCTGCTCAGGAGATAAGTCCTGGAATGTCCTAGACCCAGTGATAAATTCCTGGGGAAGGGATCTCCAGTGACCTGGCTTTGCTCAGCTATAGCCAAGGAAGATGGGTCTCATGAGTCCACACCCTGTGACTTGATGGATTGGGGTAGGAGAAAATTCCTAAAACAATTCCTTGAAAAAGGGCAAGGTTGTGGGAAAGTCAGCCATCCCAAAGGCATCTACTACTACAACAGAGATTCAAGAGAAGCTACCATGAAAAAATGCCAGAGGATTTCTGAATTAAAATAAAGTTGTGGGGAAGGAGTTAATCTTTCATGTTTGTTACTTTTGGCTTACTTAGAGGTGATTTACAAGGTGAAGAGAAAATTCACATTTATTATTCCTTTCTACCAAAGATTTTCAAAGATAGGCTGAAGGAAAAGCTTGAGATTTATATTTGGGTGAGACAATTAAAAATGGAATAAACTCCATAATTATTTTGTGTTATTGATTTAAAATGTGAATACAAAACATTTGGATATAGACATTACCATATCCATTCTGTTGAGGAATCTCTTGTTGACTACTTGCTCTATGTTAGACATTGTGCAGAATGCACGATGAAAATGCTATCATACTTGCTGTTGAGCGACTTTTAGGTTATTAGGGATTTATATAGATAGTTAAAACTGTTATAATTGGGGTATACATAAAATAACTATGGTGTCTCAAATGGATAATATTAATTTTGATTGGAAGGCTCAAAAAGGCACTTGAGCTGGTCCATTTTTAAGAGGCAAAAGAAGGCAAAAAGTAAGGGAAGGAAGGCAGGCCAGCAGCAGGCACAAGTGGGAGAAGGGGCAGAGTGTGTTATACTCATTATATCTTGGGAGTTTGTTCAATAACTTTGCTCTCCTTTCCTCAGTTTTGACTTCATCTTAAATATGCCAGTGAGTTGAATCTTTTTTTTTATATCTAGTGGGATGGGAGAGGTTTGCTATATGTGAGAGAGACACTCAACATGCTTTAATCCTGCAGATGGTTTAAAATTTCTTTCTTTCATTTTGACTGTATCAGTATCTGCCCAACCTGGAACAGTCATTCCCTGAACCATCAAGACCAATGCCAGGGCTGAGGGTGGGCCCCCTTTTCTTGCAGTTTGAAGATTCTCAAACTGAATCTGAATTTTATTAGGGAGAAGAAAGGGCAAAATACCTTCTGGGAAGTTTGAGTCAAGATTATGGATCGATCTGTACACTACACTCAGCAGTTTACACATCATGCTTTGTCTGCAGTTGATGTACATTTTTTATCATAGTAGTGTAATCTGTGAAAAATGATTCCACCAGCAGAATCGACATTAGAAAGGAAGAGAGAGAAAGACACTGGAGAAAATAAAACTAAGGCAGAGGAAATCACTGAAGTGTGCTTTACTTCTTAAAACAATTGTATTGGAGAGAAACATATGTTCCAGGGTTTTCCCCTAAATTTGTAGTTATTAAATATATTTAGTTTAACACAAAATAATAAAATATATTACATATAGCATATTTAGAATTTACTTACATATTTGTGCAGGATGGTTAACTATTAACTGCCTAACTCTCCTCCTACAGGCAAAATTATAAAATTACATCCTTTGCTTACAAAACCATTTTAGTAGGTATATTACTAAATATACATGCAATGAAAAATACTGTCTATGTTGTAGGACTGAATAAACATGTAGATGTTTGAAAAGTTTTTGTCTTCCTGCCTACCTTACAGTTTTGTTTTGTGTCCAAATAAAATTTTTGAAACAGCTTTGAGTATTATAAAGTACTATATAAATATGATCATAATACTATTAATTTCAGTTTCATAAAATTATGTAATTATAAGATTCAATTCATGATTTATTTGAAATAAAAAAGATCAAGTATGAAAGAATAAAGCAAAAAGAGTACATTTTTTTTCTGCATGTCCAGTGGGACTATTGTTTTAGAGTATCCTTTTGTTGATGAATCCAAATGGAATATGAATTATAATATGAATTCTATATGATGATAAATTCTTTAGGAAATAGTGCTGTGTAAATATGAGGAATGTTTTGAAAATTATAGCTAAATATATACATTATAAAGTACTGTAATTTTTTCCATAAATTTCTTTTAAAAATAGATCTCACTACATTAATAAAAATACACTTACCCCTTTCATTTTGGTTCATGTTGAAACCCTAACTATTTTTGAATGTAGATCAGCATCTTTTGTAATAGTTGAGCTAATGTTGCACCTTCCTTCTGCTACCACAACCAATGTAGTATCTTATCTTAATAATAGTATCAGAGAACTTCTGGAAGAATCTAGAAAGAATTGAGTTATTTTTCCTAATAGCCTATTGGTATACAAATCAAAGAAGAATATGCACTTTAAGACCATGCTGAACTATGATATCATTTATACCTCTTGCTCCTAAAATAAAGCTGACTTTAGAGATTGTACCATTAAAGGTGTGAGAGGTATTTGGAGAGATCATAGATTTGTAGATGATTCATAGAGCAATAGGGTGAAATCTCAAGGGAGCAGAGAAATCAGACCCGAAAGAACATTAGAGGCCATGCGACTCAATTTCCCTCATGTGAGTGGAGTGCAGATGTGTAGCACTCCTTGTGGGTGACCTCCCAGTGTTGGTTTGGCCACCTACACTAGAGGCTGAGTATGTTGTCACTGGACAACATTCTTATGAATGTTCATAGTCACTGTGTCCTTGTGCACATTAGAAAAGGCATCTCCTCTATGCTAATTTGCAAGGAGATTCCTTTTTAGGCTGATTCAAACCAAGATCACCTAGCTTGTCAATCAAGAGCACTGGCTAGACTGTAGATCCTCCCTTCCATTTGGCCAAGTAGCTAGATATAAACTGCACAACATAGAGAACTTGCAAGCTGATGTCTGCTTCCTTGTAGTTTTTAATCTACTTGAGATTCTCTTTTGTAGTAATATGGAATAAATGTGTCCATCTAGTATATAAGAGTTATTGAGATCCTTGAAGACAGATATCCTATCTGTCCCCAATCTCTCTTATTCTTGATAGGCACATACATCTTCTTCAGTTGCTGTTTGTATTAACAGAACTGCTAGACCTTATGGTCATATCATTATCAAGAATTAACTGAATGCAACCTTGATCTCTGTAGTTCAGGGCCATTAGAAGTGCCCAGTTATCAGATAATTTTACTTTCTGGGCAGAATTGTCAAGCAAATGGGATTTGTTGTTACTTTGCTCCTATTTTTCCTTCTAGATCATGCTTCTAACTTTTGACCCTTTAACAAATCTTTTTGTATTGTTTCTTTTTGGTTGTTTTTGGCTCTTCTTAAAGCCTATTCTTTCTTGGAATTGCCTCCTGTCATTCCAGATATCATCCAACAGAAAGCTTTTATCAATCTGATAAAACTGCCACAAAAGATGTTAGCAGCAATAAGCAACACTCCATCCAATTTTACCTGCATTTTAATAAAAAAATCTGCATAGTAAATGTTCAAACATATCCAGCTAGAGAGAAAGATAATGCTGCGTGTAAGCTTCTTTTGATTACCTCAAGTAATTGTGGGTCTCTAGGGCCTATCCTATGCCCAACATTCAGATGAGAGGAAGTTGGAATTTTATACTTGAGGACGATGAGCAGTTGCCAGTGGGGTTTGTGCAGGAAGGTGATATGATTAAATATGTATTTGAAAAGATTCTGGCTAGAGTGGGAGAGGCGCTGGAGGAAGACAGGAGGAAGGACTGTTGTGGTGCAGGTTGTGCATCGCTTATCTGAAATGCTTAGGAACAGAACTGTTTTGGATTTGGGATATTTTCTATTTTGGAATACTTATACTTGCTGGTTAAGCATCCCTGGTTCCAAAATCCAAAATCCAAAATGCTCCAATGAGTGTTTCCATTATGTCAGTGCTCAAAATGTTTTAGATTTTGAAGCATTTGGGATTCTGCTTTTGCAGATTAGAGATATTCAACCTGTCTACAGATGAAAAAGGGCTAGTGACCAGATCTGGAAAACTGGCTGTGAGAAACAGAGGATATACAGCACGATTTAAAGACAGAAACAACTGACCTTGGCTATGTAGTGCTTATGGAGAACAGAGAAAAGGGATAATCTAGGAAGAAGTCACTTTCCTGTCTTAGATATGATGATGGAACACAAAAAGAACAATATACTTGAGACACAATATATTAGAATATAGACGTAATAGATTCTGTTCTGTGCTTACTGAGTTTGAAGTATGTGTAAGACAGGAAAACAAATGAAATCTCAGTATCCCAGCCCATGATAGAATTTGATCTCCACACTAATAAATGTTTTCCTATATCCAAATCAAATCTCATCTGATTTTATTTCAGCCCATTTCTTCATCAACATTAAATCAGCCTCAAGACTTCCTTCTCTAGTCTTGTCTTCCAGAGGAAGTTATATTTGAGCCAAAAGGGGCAGGGGAGTAGGGGGAAATCTCAGCAGCGGAGACTGTGTTCAAAGACCTGTAAACGGTGGGGACTCCAAATCTCCTAAATAGAAAGAGCATTGGGCATCAATATTATAGGAAAAGGCAGCAGGCTGGGCATGGTGGCTCACACTTATGTCTGTAATCCCCACCCTTTGGGAGGCCAAGGCAGGAGGATTTCTTGAGCCCAGGATTTCAAGAGCAACCTGGGCAACATAGCAAGGAAAAGGCAAGTAAATGAAAGAAGGGGCTAGGTTAATTTTTGAAATTATGTTTGTCTGGCAGTCCTCTCTTTATATATATTTGGAGTGGGATGATTTGAATCTGGCTCTCTCTGATTCCAGGGTTCATATAGCCTAAATATGTATTTTTTTTCTACTGTATTCAAATGGAAGTCCAGATTGCTCTTTATTTTTTGTCGTATTTTTAAATATAGTTTAATTAGTGTATATTGTCTGTTTCCAGGATGTAAACTCTTTGTGGCCAAAGACTATTTTTTTTCATTCTGCTAATATATTTTATAGATGTGGGCAGTCAGTTTTCTCTCATATTTTTTTTTTGTTCTAGATCTTTGATTTTATTTAACTTATACAATTTCACTTTAAAAATTACTATTCTGGACAGTTTACATTATTGTATAGTTAAGTTCCACCCACAAGATCAAAGAAAAAAATAGACTATTTCAATTTTCATCTAAATAAAAGTAGCCATAACACAATTGTAAAGCTCATTATTTACTGAATTTGAAAAACTTGACCGGAATAAGCTTTGGTATAAAAACAAGACTTGATAAACTTGATAAATATATGATTCTCAGCATAAATATTTCTTCATAATGTCTTTAATTGTCTTTAATGTGTGTATGTAAGGTGTTTTATTATTTTGCATGTTAAGGTTGTAACTACTAGCTGTAGTTATAAATGAATGATCAGCGCACATCTTTGATAATAACCTTTCAACTTTATTAATATTAATGTTTTATGTTTAGTTTTATTGTAGTTTTCTTCTGATTAGAATTTAATATAAAGAGGTTTTATTCATGTGAGTATTAATGGTATTTTTGAATGAACTATGGGAAAATTACAATGTAACACTGCTAAGTACAGAATGATTCTCTTGGACACTAAAACTAGTAATTTTTAACAATATCTATAAACAATGTAGGAAAAGCTTGAACCATGCTGGCACCAGGGACAGACAGGCATGAAAGATTAATGTAATCTTGCATATAATGATGCACATTCTTACACAAAAAATCCATCTGCAATGTCATGTCAGTCAGCAGAAATCTTTGATGGGTGGGTACAGCTGGCTGTCTCTTCTGGCAGAGCTGCCCTGGAAAATGCTAAATGTGGTTGTGATGCTTGGTGCCATCTGCAGTGTGCCCGTTTATCCTGTCTTCACTGGCATTTACAGTGCTGCATAGGACATCAGTGACTGGAGACAGGGATATGGAGTGACAGTCATTTCCTCGGAGGATCTGGGCTCTGGTGGGCCTGTGTACCACCCTCCTCCTTGGGTCTGGGACTCTTATCATTGGTGTTGGCTTTTCTTCGTATTTTCATCCCCTCCTCTTTTTGGTTTAGCAGTTTCAGATACACATTCTTTTGGTTTGTAAATCTTACACCGACCTTTCAAGTAATTTATTCATGCAAGGTTGCCAAAGCAATTTAACATTGCCTGTCTGATGCCAGCTAATATGCCTTATTTTGAAAATACTGCTGCTCTTAACCCTCAGACTTAAAGGACATGTGTCTTATTTAGGAAATACTAAACAGGCAGGCACCAAGATAAAGTCCCTAACCACTATGTGTGAAATATCCCCAAATGACTTATTTAGTTGGAACAAATATATGACCCTCTTTTACATAAAGCTATAAAACACATTGGGCAACTAACACTTAATCCTCTTTCCCATGATTAAAATATAAATATTCAAGAATAAATGTTATCTTATGACCTGACCATATGTTTATCTTATTATTTTGCCAAAACAAGTCAGAAAGTATAGATCATTGTTGAAATTTTGACTTTGTGTGTTTTTTAATAGTTACAGAATATGAAGGGCATGCTCTGTCACTGCTGAAGGAATGTGAACTCCAGGGATTCGATGGGTAGGTTATAGTATTAATCTATATGTATTGTATAACTTACATTGTTAAATGCTTTCATTAGCTTTTAGTCACATATTTGTAATCCATAACTTTTAAATGTTTGTAATGTATATAATTAGGCTCTATTTTGTTTATACCTATGTAATAGTAATCAATGATAATGATGATAATATGACATCATCTACCTCTTAACCTCTTGCATAGGAAAGCAAAAGAAAGAACCTAATAAGTATGGGGAAATCACAGTACTCTGCTATATTCTTATCTAATGTGTATACATTTGCATATATAATTATTATTGACTTTTACCATGTATTTAGAATATTTGGTCATATGGTATAACTATTCTATGATCCTCTTTTGTAAAAAGATAGTAATTGATAGTTATTGATAGTTTTAATAGCTACCAGTTGAATGGATAAGGGTAGATATCTTATAAAAATAAAGGTATTATTGATGGATAAGGGTAGATATCTTATAAAAATAAAGGTATTTTTAGAATAAATAAAATATGCTATTTTAATGATCTCATAATTTAGTGACTACAATATAGGTGTGTTGTCATGGTAGGCATTGGAAACCATGTTTGTAATATACTGGAGAATGCAGAGATTGTTCACTAGCATGCAAATACAACCACAGCAAGTGACATACATTCAATAGCCATTTTGTGAAAATGAGATGAACGAATTTGCTAAAGTGTCTGATTGATGTGTAAGACTAAAACTTATTATAGTTCTTTTGAAAATTTTGTTTTTGCAAGGATGATTATCCAGGAGCTTAAAACATTGACAGGTTTTATTTGTGCCACATAGTGACAGGCAAGGGCAACAAAATATATGTAAGGTCAGGAAAGACAGTAAATCGGGTCTGCACTTTCACGAAAGTGAAGGCTTTCACCTTGCCACAGAATAATTAGAGGGCATCCGGGAGGGAAGTGGTGCTATTGAAATGGAGCATCAGTGGGTCCGTTTTTCAGAAATGCTTAATGTTTTCTGAATAGAAGAAAACAGTAGCTGATAAGGAAGAAAATTTAGTAAGTAAAGTATGATTATTCTTTTTTTAAAAATTTTAGATTCTAGGGGGTACATATGCAGGTTTGTTATGTGGGTTTATCGTGTGGTGGTGAGGTTTGGGCTTTTATTAAGCTCATCACCCAAGTGGTGAGCATGGTACCCAATGGGTGGTTTTTCACCATCTGTCTCCTTCATTCCCTCCCCTTGAGGAATCCTCAGTGTTTGGTGTTCCCATTTTTATGACTGTGTACCCAATGTTTCATTCCCACTTACAAGTGAGAACATGTGGTATTTGGATTTCTGGTTTTGTGCTAATTTGCTCAGAATAATGGCCTCCAGCTGCATCTACATTTCTACAAAGGACACAGTTTCATTCTTCTTTATGGCTATGTAATATTTTATCCAGTCCACCATTGATGGGCACCTAGATTTGTTCCATGTTTTTGCTCTTGTGAATGTGATGTATGTGCTGTAATAAACATACAAGTGCAGGTATCTTTTTGGTAGAAAACTTTATGCCTCTTTAGGTATATGCCCAGTAGTGGGATTGCTGGGTCGAATGGCAAATCTATTTTTAGTTCTTTGAGAAATCTCCAAATTGCTCTCCACGGGGGTTGAACTAGCTTACATTCCCACCAGCAGCATTCCTTTTTCTCCCCAACCTCGCTAATATCTTCGTTTTTGATTTATTAATAATAGCTGTTCTGTTCGGTACAAGAGAGCATCTCATTGTGGTTTTGTTTTGCATTTCTCTGATGATTAGTGATGTTGAGAATTTCCCCATGTGTTTGTTGACTGCATGTATATCTTCACTTTGAGAAGTGTCTATTCTTGTCTACATTTTCCTGAGGTTATTTGCTTATTTGTCATTGGTTCATTTAAGTTCCTTATGGATTCTGGATATTAGCCCATTGTTGGATGTATAGTTTGAGAATATTTTCTCTCATTCTGCAATTTGTCTGTTTACTCTGTTGACAGTTTCTTTTGCTTTGCAGAAGCTCTTTAGTTTAATTAGGTCCCCCTTGTCAATATTTGTTTTTGCTGCATTTGCTTTTAAGGACTTGGTCGTAAATTCATTGCCTAGGTCAATATCCAGAAGGGGTTTTACCAAAGTTTTCTTCTAGGATTTTAATATTTTGAGGTATTACATTTAAGTCTTTAATCCATCCTGAGTTTATTTTTGTATATGGTGAAAAGAAGGAACCCAGCTTCATTCTTCTGTATATAGTTAGCCAGTTTTGCCAGCACTATTTATTGAAGAGGGCGTCCTTTCTCCAGTGTTTATTTTTGTTGGGTTTATTAAAGACTAGTTGGCTATAGGTCAGTGGTTTTATTTCTGGGTTCTCTATTCTGTTCCATTCATCTATATGTGTAATTTCTTTTCTTTTCGTTCCTTTTTTTTTTTTTAACTTGTACCATGCTGTTTAGCTTTGTTGTAATGCTTAAAGTCAGGTTATCTGATGCCTCTGGGTTAGAGAATAAATCTGGACAGCAATATTTATATAAATATTGAGAATCAAGAATGAGGTAGGAGATTACTTCAGTACTTTATAGTTAGAGGTAGATAACAGCATTAATAGGCTACATTTATGACATTATCTTGCAAGTACGAAATTTAAGAAAAGTAATTGGAAGAATCATGCCCTCTATCTTCTTGAGTCTGCTGCATAGTCCCAAACCAGAGCTCAAGAGTACATGAGGGTAACAGCATTGAAAATGAGTTCTTGCTTCAAAACTTGATTATATAAGTGATGAGAATAACAGATATCACAGATATTAAACCTGGTCCTGCCCGCCAGCATTATGAAGTGTTCTGCTGAATGTAGTATCTATCAATGTGTAATTATATTGTGGTAAAGATTAGAAAGAACTTTGTAGAATGAAGAAAGATGATTACTCAAGTACAGTATAGTAATATCTTTCTCTTGAACATATTTATTTCTGATGGCAGGTGTTATTTCACAGTAGGGTAGTAAACAATATATAGATTCTTCAGTTATTATCCACAGTTAAAAAATCAAATAGTTTAGCCTAATCATTATTTGAATCACATTCTATTATGTAACTGTTTCTAAACCTTGCAGCTTGCTAATTTATTTTGTACTTACAATAACTTAAAATTTCTATTGAAAATCATCTATGTTCAAACATGCTTTAAATAGCTCATTTATTTTTGTGAGTTCAGTTTTTCCAGTAGTAGCTGATAATGGTGTTTGGGATAGTTATTTTGATGAAATTGTAATTTTAAGTCATTGTATTTGGAATTACATAGAGAGATATATGAGGAGAATAACAAAACATAGTTTCTTTAGGTGCTTCAAAAGACCAATTTTTTCACAAGTAAAATAATTTGAAAATGGAATGTTCTACATTGGTGAGTTTCCTATTCCCCAATGTGTTCAAAGAGTGGACACCTTTTGAGGACTTTATAGAAAAGGTTTAAACATTGATAAGGTAGTCCCAAGATGCTATGGCACTTTGATGAGAGACAGGCTCACATTCCTTCAAGGACTTTAGCCTGAAGCACCTTTGTCTGGTGCTAGTGGAACTACTGGTAAGAAGTGCTAAGAAAATCACCTTACTGTTTGGTTTCGCAACACAGGCTAGAGAGGTTAGGATCAAAGAAAGATTTAATAGTATTCAGTAAATGACTTGGAAAATAATGTTTAAGAAATATTATTTGCTACAATTTTCAAGTTTTTTAAATGAGTTACATGTTTCTATGGAGACACACTGAGACATATTTCTAAATCCAACAGAAATAGTGTATTAGTACTCCTGACAGCCGGCACTCCGTTACAGTGTGTTCTAGCAAACACATCTGCTGCTAAAACTTCTAGCAGCTTCAGATTTTATATTATTCCCTATTTTATATTAATTGAATAGAAAGTTTGAAAAGAGAAAGAAAAGAGTAATATCAGCTGCATAGCCTTGAAGCAATAGAAGTTGCATTTGTAAGCGTGATTATAGTTTTAAAAAAATCTGTAGTTTTAATGCAATTGTAGATATACTAATTATTTGATATTTGTTTCATAATTTAAAAAATATTCAATTACATATTTTTTCTTTTGTTCATTTCACTATTAACTAAACCCATGGTAACACAGATGTTCATTGGCTAATATTGACATTCTATTAGACTGACACAATATTACTTAATTCAGCTCTGAATTAAAAAAGTCAATAATACTGTCAACAATTAATAGATGATGTTGGTTGATAAATAAAAATACAAGCACTCATTTAAATTTTTTTTTCTTTCTGGGCACGATGGCTTATGCCTATAATCCCAGCACTTTGGGAGGCAAAGGTAATTGCCTAAGACCAGGAGTTTGAGACTAGCCTGGACAACATAGCGAGAACTTGTTTTTATAATTAAAAAACAAAAACAAAAACAAAAAACTAGCCAGCATGGTGGCATGTGCCTGTAGTCTCAGCTACTTGGGAGGCTGAGGTGGAAGAGTAGTGTGAGCCCAGCAGGTAGAGGCTGCAGTAGTTGTGAGCATGCCACTGCACTCAAGCCTGGGCGACAGGCTTTTTGAGACTACAACTAAAAAAAAATATATATCTTTTAATCACCCATTAAAAAAGAGAAATAAGATCTTAGTAACCAGTTTTTCTTTTCTAGACAGAATCGTTCTATTTGGAGTCATAAACAAGAAGGAGTTTACTTATTCTGAAAATAAGATTTGTGACATACTAAGGATTAGTTACTATAAGGTTTTGTTTCAGAATAACTCTCTCTTTGTGTGTGTGTATGTGTGTTGTGTTTGTTTGTTTATTGTTATTTTTTATGGAGACAAGGTCTTTCTCTGTTACCCAAGTTGGACTGCAGTGGCACAGTCATGGCTCACTACATCCTCGAATTCCTGGGCTCAAGTGATCCTCCTGCCTCAGTCTCTTGAGTAGCTTGGACTATAGTCATGCATCACCATGCCTGGCAAATTTTTTGTACTAATTTTTTTTGTAGAGATGAGGTCTCACTATATTATGCAGGTTGGTAGAGTAACTCTTAAGTTTGGTTGCGTTAGCTCATTATAAAAGGTTGACTATATTTCTTGTAATATTCAGACGCTTGCTTTATCTATTTTTATGAGGGTTCACATATAGAAAAGAAGTATACTATGTTGAATAATAGTATAGTCTCTAAGGCCACATTGACTTATTTCAAATCCTTGTTCTATTACTTACTAGTGTTATAACCTTGGAAACAATACTTAATTTTTTTATTCCCTAGTTTCCTAACATATAAAAATTGAGGGTAATAGTATCTATTTCATGCAGTAATTGTTCAAATTAAGTGAGTTAATACATGGAGAGTTCTGAGAACAGTGTCTGATACATATAGAGTTATTCACTAAATGTTACCTTATTGTTATAATTATCATAATTCCTATTAACTTGAAAAGATTTAGCACAGAATATGTTATGACAAAATTTCCAAGGTTTTTGTAGCAGAACATGCTCCTAGGAAGGCTATCTCTGCTAACTCCAGCAACAAGTTAACATATGCATGATGTTCTAACTGTATGCAAGATTCCAGGGATCAAGTGTTACCATCCTATGTATGTAAGAGTCAAGTTCTTTGGTGCTTGATTAATTTTAGGGGGATGACTTTATGTGGTCTTTTTGGTCACATCCGTGTGTCAGGATGTAGACAGACATGGATCAGGAGTTATATTTAACTGTTTGGAAATATCATGGAGATTTTTGAAATCAAATGGGTAAGGTTCAAATCAAACCTTGGTTTCCCCATTTATAAAGATGAGGCTATTGCCTATTTGCAAAATTCTGAGGATTTAATGGAAAAGAGCAAACATATTTTCTGAACTGCTTTCAGTAATGCAAAATCCTCCTCCTTTTGGGTAAATTGATGATTTTGACTCCCCCTTATAGTCTACTTACCATAGGGTCTTAAAAATTATTAGCAGTACTATCTAGGATCAAAGGGCAGTTACACTAAATTTAGAAGAGTCATGTAGTAGTAATGTCAAGAAGATGAAAACCAGGTCAGGTTTGCAATTACTGTATTATTATATTAATGATAATGAGTAGTTCCTTAAATTAAAGCTTCATCTTTTATGTGAGTTTTATGACTGGTTGTCTTTTCAGAGCTAATTGAGAATTAGCAGGATTTTATAACTTTTGTTGGCATTAGTTAAATGAATTGTAGATGACAGTATCGATGAACATGAACAATATGAGAATGATATACTTTTAGATATTAACAGAACAAAATGCAGGTCAGCTGTGAGTTAACATGCTCAAATGTTTTAATGTCTCTTGACTTCCTTAAAAATATTTTGTCTGTGGGGATTATCTAGATATTTGTGAAGTAAACTTTACCGATGTAGTGCTTGTATTTCCTTATCTGTGGACACATACTAACATATTTGAAGGTACGTGTGAGTAGTCATATACTATATAAGATTACATACACAATATAAGGTTAGTAAACTATTTTGAAGTCTAAATTTCATGAATTATTACCAGTCATTCTAAAGTTTTACTTCTTTTACTTAATTTCTTTTTCTCTAGTGTTGTCTGTGTTGGTGGAGACGGATCTGCTAGTGAAGCAGCCCATGCTTTGCTTCTCAGAGCCCAGAAGAATGCTGGGATGGAAACAGACCAAATCCTGACTCCTGTCAGAGCACAGCTTCCACTTGGTTTAATACCAGCAGGCAAGGGAGTGGTCATTGAGTCATTAAATTGACCTTCCTTCTTCCATCTTTTCCTTCCTCACTTCCTAACCTAGACAATGTAACCCAGAGTTAAATATACAGACTTTGAATCTGAGGTCTCCAACTTCTGGCATCCCCACTAACAAATGTGAGACTTTACACAAGTCATTTAATTTCTTTGGGCCTTGTTTTTCTAACTTGTAAAATAGGAGTAACATGTATACTATTCACTTCATTACAAGGTTATTGTAGTATTCAATTGGATGGTTTGTGCAAAGAGTTTAGTACATACTTGCATAATCAACAGATGGGATGATTATTATTCTGCCTTCCCAGGAAAAGGGCTAATGGTCGCACAGCAATTAGAGAGTTCCAGAACAGGACCTCGAGTGTCAAGCTGCTTACAATTCCTTAGGCGGTAAAATAGGGTAACTCATGTAATTGAAGTATAACCAGATAAACTAGAGAATGCCAAAATAATTACTTTAGACTGGAAGGAGGATCAAGATACAGGAGGGTGAGCTCCTCAAGGGCAAGGCTTTTGATCTTTTCACTCACTGCTGTTTCTTCAGTACCTAAAGAATATTAAGTGAGTGAATGTCAAGAAGACTTCATATAGTAGATGACACTTGGATGAGGCCTTAAAATGAGCCTGAATAGATGAAAATGAGTTATTTTCTTAGCTGTAAAAATAATAAAAGCAAAGGCAAAACCCAAGGGTGTTTGAGGAATGGAAAACAGACCGTTTGATGGGAGATAATGGTATCAAAATAGGCCCAACTATAGAGGCTCTTGCATGCCACCGTCAGGGGTCTGAATTGTATTTGATAAGCAGTAGGGAATAATGGTATGTTTCCAAGCAAGGGAGAAACCTGATCGGAGCTTGTTCCAGGAGGATTCATTTTGCCACGCGATGAGAAATGATGAGGGGAAGGAGGCAGGAAAACATAGTGGTCAAAGACACTGAGAACAGTTAGAGCAACACTGAAGTCCAGAAAAGAGGAAAACATCTTTTGCAAATTGATTGTTATCCCAGATTATTATTTAAATAAATGAGAGTAAAGGAAATTACTTTTCCATTAAAAACAATTACACATTATCACTTAAAAAGGTAGATAAATGATTTTTCCCTATGAAAAAGGCAAATAATGCACATGGTTAAATGATTAACACTCTCTTTGATAATCACATTCATTAGTATGAATTTTAGTATATTTATATTGTTGATAAATTAACAAAGAATAAGATATCCAAATGCCCTTTTATAAAATTATTCAGAAAAGTAACATTTAAAAGCAGAGAGATATTCAAATAGATCCTGATAATTGTAAAATATTTATAGAAAACCCTATATAATGGTTTCTAAGTAGAAGATAAGAGGATAACCTTGACTCAAAAAGAAAAAAAGATGAATTTTGTGCCATCTTTTCATGTCATTTTATTTTTTCACCTTTTTGTGTCATTTTAGTAGTTTTGACTGTGATTATAGAAACTTTTCATCATTTTCTCCATACTAAGTGGATATGCTTGGGTCATTTTTTTTGTCTCCATTGGTACTTAAACTCCAAAGTTATCAGAAATGGAAAATGGGTGTCCTCCCTCCAGGTATGCATTTCATATAATGTAAGTACTTGGCTACAAAGCCCACTGGTTATGCTTGTATTTTTGACATGTAACTCAGATTTTAGGTAGGATTATTTACATTGAGTTTTATCACTATTATAATTTTAAGCATATTTCTAATTTTGAACGCATTTTGTGTATTCTGTAAATATTTGTAGAAATGCCATTTTGACACTTTTTGTTTAGAAGACCCAGTATGCCGTCAAAACTCTGCTCATTGTATAGGAGTTCTAGCTTCCTAATTCCATGTAATCGGAGGAGACAGACATGTGTGGAATATATGTAATATGAGGACTCTATGCCTAGTAAGGGCTTTTGACAGAGAATAGAAACAAGAGCTAGGCAGGAAGTTTTCAAGCTGAACAGGAGGAGACAGTCTGCCTTTTGAAGCCATTTGCCTCCTGGAGAGAGATACCCAGAGGGAGAGTGTTTAGTAAATTACTCCACTGAGCCAACAGACTAAGCTGCTGAATTATGGTCAGACTCGGATCAGATGTGGGGAAGCCTGTATTTGAACTGCTGGCCATTAGGAATGGTTTTTGTTACCATGGGAACTGGTGCTAAGGAACTATACAGAAAGATTCTGATTAAAAGGGGGAGGGGGAAGAGAGAAAAAAGCCTGAGAGGACATAAAAATAAAAAAGCAATCCAGTTGTTGTAAAACAAGACTCAATCCACATACTGATGGCTGTGAACCATATATTCCTATAGAGTTTGCGTAAATAAATTCATGCTTTCCAATTAATTTGAGGAGAATAAAATATTACCGAGGGACTGTTAATTTCTATGATATTTCAGGCAAAGAACCAAAGTGTAGGTGCCATTTTCATGAGAATTTTAGATATGCTTGACTAGGAAGTCATTACATCACATTTATCTGTTTGGATGTGGGAGACATTAACAGCCTTATGAATATTCATGATGTCTGGTTAATTAAGTTAATTGTTCTGCAGAAGTGCTTGCACTTCCAAGGACTTTTTTTTTTTTTTTTTTGCCTCCTAGTTCCTGCCTGGTATTTCATCAGTGATACTTTACATGAGCTGCTATTTCTGTCCTTACTTTTTTGTATTTGGAGCATTTTAGCAGCTCTGGAGAGGGAGTGGTGGGCAAAGTTGCTGGTAGTGTTAATAAAAATAACTTTTAGACTAATTAAAATGTTTACCTTGAGACAGAACGTTTATAACTTTTGTGAGAATGTTAAAATTACACCGTTGTTATTTATGTGAACAGCATGTTCTTTTGGCATGTAGACATCTTTTCAAATAGAATGCAATTTTCTAACAAAATGTAATCCATCTTTCAGATTATCCAAACAGAATCTAGAACAATCTATCATTTTACAGTTGTACATAAACTTTCTGATAAACTTTCCCTTTTTTCTTCAGAGTGTTAAAAAAAAACACAATTAAAGACTAAGGTACAGAGTAATGGGAAGACGGTGGCTGAAATAATTTTCTGCCTCCTAGTCGTGCCTGTTATTACTGCCAACTTGTACAGAATTTTTTAAAACTTGCAAAGTTGCGAAGCCTGAGAGGATATAAACATTTTAAAAAGCCATACCCATCTTTTGAAAAGAATTTGTGCTTGGGCATGCTCAGCATACTTCAAACTCACAGAGAATAAACTGTCTTTATTTTCTTGAGTCATGATATGTGTTATTTTCTATTGCACATGACAACATTATATTCTATTTTTTAATAGACTTTCTAGAGGAATGCTTTTATGGTCTACTCCTAATTAACCATGATAATTAAGGAAATGTGTTTCATAGAGTACTGTAATCCATCGATAATCCTAAATATCTCACTCTAATAATGTGGCCTCCTTGAAACCTTTACTATAAATTAGAGTGGGAAGTAAATGGATTGATTTGCTTCCTCTTTTTTTCTCCTTACCAATTTCTGATTAATTAGCAATTAGATGGCCAAAGGGCAGGCAGTAGAGGGCCAAAAGATTGTTGGGAAGACTTGGGTAAGAATCCCCTGAGTAACAGGTTTCCACACTTCCTGTTCTTTTATTCCTCCTAACTGAAATTTTGTATCCTGTGATCAATATCTCCCCAATCTTTCCCATCCCCTATCCCCTTGTAACCATCATTCTACTCTCTGCTTCTGTGAGTTTAACTTTTTTGGGTTCTACATATAAGATCATGTGGTATTTGTCTTTCTGTGCTTGGTTTATTTCACCTAGCATAATGTCTTTCGGGTTGATCCACGCTGTTGTAAATGACAGAATTTTCTTCTTTTAAGAAGGCTGGACAGAGTTCCACAGTGTGTGTGTGTGTGTGTGTGTGTGTGTGTGTGTGTATACATACAGGCTGAGCACCCTTAATCTAAAAATCTGAAATCCAAAGCGCTCCAAATTCTGAAACTTTTTGCGGGCCAACATGATGCCATAACTGGAAAACTCCACACCTGACCTGATGCACACTTGACTTGGTCGCATGCAAAAAGCTATTTTAAATATTCTATAAAACTATCTTCAGACTATGTGTATAAGGTGTACATGAAATGAATTTTCTGTTTAGATTTGGGTCTCTAAGGTGTCTCATTATGTATAGGCAAACATTCCAAAATTTGAAAAAACTTGGAATCCTTCTGATCCCAAGCGTTTTGGATAAAGGATATTCAATCCGAACCATATTTTCTGTATCATTCATCAGTGTTGGACACTTCGGTTGATTCTGTATCTTATCCATTGTGGTTAATGCTACAATGAACATGAGAATGCAGATGTCTCTTCGACATACTGAATTCCATTTCCTGGGATATATACCCAGTAGTGGGACAGCTGGATCACATGATAGTTCTCTAATTGTTTGAGGAAGCTCCATACTGTTTTCCATAATGGTTGTACTGCTTTGCATTTCCACCACCAGTGTACAAGGTTTTCCTTTTATCTCCCACATTGATGCTAATACTTATCTTTTTCTATTTGATAATAGCCATTCTAACAGGTGTGAGGTGATATCTCATTGTGATCCTAGTTTGCATTTCCCTGATGATTACTAATGTTGAGCATTTTTCATATACTCGTTGGCCATTTATATATCTTCTTTGGAGAAATGACTATTAAAGTCATTTTCCCATTTTTAAAATTGGGTTATTTTCTTGCTATTAAGTTACTTATATATTTTGGATATTAACCCCTTATCAGATGTGTGGTTTGCAAATATAGTCTACCATTTCATAAGTTGTCTCTTTACTCTGTTGATTGCATCCTTTGTTGTACAGAAGTTGTTTAGTTTGGTGTAATCCTATGTATCTACTTTGGCTTTTGTTGCTTATGCCTTTGAGGTAAAATCCAGAAAATCATTACCTAGACCAATGGCATAAAGCTTTTCCCTTACTTTTTATTTCAGTAGTTTTATGACCTCAGGACTTAAATCTTTAATCCATTTTGAGTTGGCTTTTTATATGGTGTGAAGTGAGGGTCTAATTTCGTTCTTTTGCATGTGCATATCCAGTTCTCCCAATACTATTTATTGAAGAGAATGGCCTTTCCCCATTGTGTTTTCTTGGCACCTTTGTTGATAATCAGTTGACTGTAAATACTCGGGCTTTATTCTGTTCCAGTGGTTTTGTGTCTGTTTTTATGCCAACACCATGTTGTTTTGATTGTTATAGTTTATAATATATTTTGAGGTCAGATATTGTGATGCCTCCAGCTTTGTTTTTTGGCTCAGGATTGCTTTGGCTACTTGGGACCTTTTGTGGTTCCATAGAAATTTTAAGATTTTTTTCTCTATTTCTGTGAAAAAAGTCAGTGGAATTCTGGTAGGAATTGCATTGAATCCGTAGTATAGACATTTTAACAATATCTGATATTTCATTACATGAACACAGGACATCTTTCCATTTATTTATATCTTCTTCAATTTCTTTTCAGTGTTTTATAGTTTCAGGGTACAGGTTTTTTATACCCATGGCTAAATTTATTTCTAAGTATTTTATTTTTTTGATAGCTATTGTAGATGGGATTGTTTTCTTGATTTCTTTGTTGAATAGTTTGTTGTAAATGTGTAGAAACACTACTGCTTTTTGTATGTTGATTTTGTATCCTGCAACTTTACTGAATTTGTGTAGTAGTTCTAACAGCTTTTTGGTGGAGTCTTTAGGACTTTCTACATAAATAAGTTCAAGTTGTCTGAAAACAAGAACAATTTAACTTCTTCCTTTACAATTAGGAAGCCTTTTATTTCTTGTTCTTGCCTAATTACTCAGAACTTTCAGTACTATTTTGAATGGCATTAATGAGAGTGGGCATCTGTGTTTTGCTGAAGAACAAGACATTGTTCTTTAACTCATGAGTGTCACCATTTCAATAAGCACTCAAATGTTGTCATTCTTGCTTGACTGTGGATCATATTCTGAGTAACAAGGGTCAGAGCATAACTTGTCTTTTGGTGAGTTAGTTGTAACCAGTGTACCGATTGGTTAAGGTAAACTTTTCTTTGCATTGTTATTACTAGAGGTTTGGCTTCATTATGCCTATTTCATTAATAATTAATAATTAAATATGATCATTCATTATTAATACTTAGGCACTGAATACTTATGATTTTAATAACATCTTATTTGATAATGGCTAAGCTGCCTCATTTTCTCCAACTGAGCAACCCAAGCACATAACAGTTCAAAGTGATACAAAATGAAGCAATTATGTATAACCACAGAGTAATGCTTCTGATTAAGAAAATCCAGAGGATTAGCCTTGGCCTTGATAGCTGGTAACACCATATCTGTGCTTTCACAGCTCTCAGTTACTGTTAGACTCCTTTCCCATATCCTTTAATTCAAGAAAAATATAGCTTTATTCACTCTTTTCTTAATAATTTAAACCCTCTCTTCCTAAGAAAGAGAGGGGCTAGCTGGTGTTTTTCTCTTTTGGATGCAGGCCTGTGTTCCAGATTTTAACCACACATACACATTACAAGAGTTGACTTGGGGAATTCTTTCCCTCTGTGGACTGGTGGAGGAAATCCTTGTGGGTCTTAAATTACCCTAATGATCATGAAAATTAGAAATCATAATACTTCAAATACAAATCTTTATATATAGCAAATGCCATGGAATTAAAGATTTTCTCCATTTGTAAAGCCATTTATCAGATAAGAGATTATCTCCATTTGGGTGAGAGCTTATCACTAAGATTCATTACATGTATTTAGCGCATGTTTTTTTGGGTGTTGTGGTTTGGATGTTGTGGTGATTTTGTATTTCTTTCCTAGTTATTATTTAGATCTTTCTCCTTAACTTATACATTTGTCTCTGCTCTCCAGATCCACCTTTCGGTGCTCATTTGGTATAGAAGTTAAAATCTCATTCAGTAAAGTTGGATGAAGTAGTCTTTGATACAGCTAGCATTTTGGAGTAGAAAATAGATATTTATGATCAAAAAAGCAGTAAGCAGATACTATAAACTTTATTTTTTATTTTTAATTTTTTTTTAGTTGGAGTCTCACTCTGTCACCCAGACTGGAGTGCAGTGGCCGCTCCCGGCTCCTGCAGGCTCGACGTGCTGGGCTCTGGCCATCCTTCCGCCTCAGCCTTCCAAGTAGCCAGAACTGTAGGTGCGCACTACCACACCTGACTAATTTTTTGATTTATTGTAGAGATGAGGTCTCGCCAAGTTGCCCAGGTGGGTCTCAAACCCACAGGCTCAGGCAATCCACTCACCTCGGCTTCCCAAAGCCCTGGGATTACAGGCTTAATCCCGAGCCCGGCCTTTTAAAAAAATGTTTAAGTCACTTAAAGATTCAACAAATAATTCTGCAAACATTTGATGTGCGTCTATGCTGTGATAAATATTAAACTTCCACCAATATTTTTATTAACTTTTCTGATTTTATAAACTTACACTTATTTTCCATCTTAACATTACATAGTGGCATCTATATAAAGCAAGAGCAAAGGGTAATTTAAAACATATACTATGCTGATAATGCATGTTTTAAAATTGCTTTGGCAGGATCTACTAATGTATTGGCACATTCTTTTCATGGAATCCCTCACGTGGTAACTGCAACTTTGCACATTATAATGGGTAAGAATTCTTTAAAGAAGTTCATGTGTTATAAGGACACTTTTATTTTTATAAAGAAGGCTATCTTATTTCCATCAGAATTGTCTAAGTAAAGGCAGGCTCTTTGTCTCTCAAAGCAGAGATGTTTGGCTAAAAACCAAGTCAGTTGAGTAAAGCCTCACTTTTTGTATTATCTTTTCAAAATACTTGCTTTGTAAAAAGCAGTAAATAAAGTTTTTCTATAATCTTAGTAGAAAAAAATATTGTAGTGATGCTTGAGATCATAATTTTATAACCAGATGAAGATAATTCATGCATACTGTTTCAAGTACATCCAACATTGATGTCTGACTATACTGACTCTGGAAAAACACAAAAAAAGTTTCAAGTGGTGCATGTCCATAGGCCTTTTATAATCCCAATTGATAGAACCACTATTCAACCTAAGTTTACCCATATGCTTAAACTTCACTTTCTTATCCATTTTTATGTGAAATAGCAACAAGCTGAAAATTTTACTGCTTTGTATTTCTTCACTTTATATCTGAATGAGTTATAAATGCAGTTACAGTAAAAATAAGTAAAGAGATCTGAAGAGAAAGTAAGGATATTCATGGTAGACAGTACCTTGAGATATTCTCCTAGAGGTAAATAAATACACTCTTTTACATGTGCTGCTTTGACAACTAGCCCTACTGCACTCACTGTTTGATTAATATTTAATTTAATATTCAAGGACACATACAGCTAGTTGATGTCTGCACCTTTAGCACCACTGGCAAATTGCTTCGCTTTGGGTTCTCAGCCATGTTTGGCTTTGGTGGGAGAGCTTTGGCTCTGGCGGAAAAACATCGATGGATGTCCCCTAACCAACGGAGAGATTTTGCTATGATCAAGGCACTGGCAAAACTTAAGTAAGTCCTTTTCTTTAATCAAAAATGTTGTATCCCAGGGTCAGTGACTATTAATAACACATTTCATTATATTTTAGGCCAGAGGACTGTGAAATATCATTTTTACCATTTAATAGCTCTGAGGATGTACAAGAAAGGTAGGTAAAGCCTCAGTGTAATAGAGCTATTTTGTATCTTCTTTTAAAACATAAAACATTTTGACATAAACAATTTATCAGACTTATGACCTTTGGTTATTTTCTTAAGATAGTACTAAAGAATATAGAATCTTGGATTCCTACAGGTTCTAGTAAGCATGTGATTTGGCTTCTGTTTTCAGAAATAGCTGTGCACTCAGCCATCCATCCATTCATCCACTCATTCATTCATTCAGCAGCTGGTTATTGAGTACCTACTTAGGGCATTTTGTATATAACAATGAGCCAACAAACAAAACCTACAGTTTTGGCCTTCATGATAATTTTAGTCTAGTGTGGCATACAAATATTAATCAGAGTCACATAAAGGAAGGGTTCTATTCTTAAAAAAAGAAGAAAATAATTGTTTCATTGTTCCTTATAATACCAGTTTGCTTTTAAGTGAATCAATGGATTATAGTGTTGACCATAAAATTGCTCACATATTTTCACTTACTGTCTAATCAATCTAAGAAAATATTTAATATATGTAACGATGAGTTCTCTAACTTTCTTATATTTAATAGATGCCATTTTGTGTGTGTGTATGTGACTGTTTTTGTTTTATTACTTTTAGGAGGGTACAGGGATCTCCCAAATCTGGTGAGTCCAAAAGTATCTTCTGGAGAACTGAGCCAGATTCTGTTGACATTTTGCTCTGGTAAGAAAAAGTAACCAATCACTTCCATTACCTTTAGACTGTAATGATCAATGGCAAATGATCCGGGGTCAGTTCTTGAATGTCAGCATTATGGCAATACCTTGCCTGTGTTCAGTGGCACCTAGAGGCTTGGCATCTAATACCAGGTTAGTAAGAATTTTTATTGAATCGTTGATACATTTCTTATAAACCATTTTTTCCTCAATATACTCAACTGGCTCTTGGCTATCTTGAAACTCAGTAAGAGATAATTTCCCTTTGTATAATATTAGAGATTCCAAGAGATTTGTCAGTACAATAGTTTGAAAACAATTGCTGAACTGGAAAAAATATCAGATAATCACTGACTTTTTAATATCACTAAGGCCAAAGTAATATTCTCAAGGTTTTATTGACATAATTTTGTTATTTGATGCCTAATTTCCTTGATTTACTTATTTATTTAGTTGTTGAGAATATTATATTAAGTTCTGGTATTTCTTGTGAATGTCTCTGCTCTCTGACTTAATGCAAACATAAATATCCTTAGCATGAAAAGGAGGAAGCATGTATGTATATTTGATACCTTTAGTCAGAGGAAACATTTCCGTTGTATTTAATGTGAATAGTGGTGCTTGTGAATCTACTACCCACATTTTCAGTTGAATAAGTCATGAGATATTTTATATCTCTTTTTATGCACAGGATATAGATATTCCTTCTCTTAGAAATTCTTCCTAAGCAGCTGTCCATCGTGGGTCTGAAAATATTTCTCTCCCAAATTCAATCCTGTAGAGAAGAACATAAAAGAAAAGATCCTGAATGTCATAACGTATAGTGAACTCTAGATTTTCCCTGGAAGAGGAGTAAAAGAATGACTTACATACTTTGGGAATTTATAATATTTTAATGACTAGTTTCAACTTCCCTGTAAAATATTGAATAAGAATGAATAACAGCTGAAAAAAAGGAATTTGATTTTAAATTTCTTCCTTGGCAAGTTATATAATGGCAATAAACAGAGAAATAGCTAATGTTAGAAAAAAGAAATTACAAATTTTGATATTAAAAACCCAGATGGCAAAGTCCTCATTAGTTACATCAAGAGCTGGAACTTGTAAGAAGTATTTTGAAGCTTGTGTGATTTAGAAATAGAGCCTGTTTTTTTCCTCCTCATGCCCTCAGAAATTCTAGATAACTGTGTGCTTTCCTAATGTAGTTTTCTCCATTAAATATGAAGATATGGCTAGCTGACTAGAGAACTATGTTTGGCAGGACTTGAGACAATGTTCATCTAACCCTGCTTGTTCAGTGACTTCCATGGGAGATAGTCCTGCTCTTCTGGAAGCAATTGAATCATAACTCCTTCAAAGTCGCTCCATAAATGTTCAGCTTACCTGGAATCCCGTTGTTGACTCTCCAAGCTTAATTTCTATTGATGAGTTTTCCAGAGAAGGGTGGTACATTAGAGATTTCTTCTGTGAATTATAGTAAAACCATACCATTTTTGCCAAGGTCTTTAGAATGAGCCTCGGTTGTCCCAATATTTTTTTTTCAGAGTTGTAGCTTCTAAATGATTCTGGGTAATTGAAAAGGAGATTCCACTTTCACATTCCCCCCATCTCTCCACAGTAGAGAATAATTTACTTTAAAATATCACAGTGCAAGTTGCTGATAGGGACTAACATTCTTATACTCTAAGTATTCTGAGATTAAATGGAATTACATATGAAATGTTTAGCACAGTGCCAGGCAAATAGGGTACGTTCCCATTTCTATTAAATAATGGAAAGCCAGCATAGGGTAATGTTTTTCACATTTATAAAATTAGGCAATTTAAGAAAATCAGATGCATGATAAAAACACCTTGAACATTTGGTGCTGTTTATTTTCAGTTGGTAAGTGGAGTCATGATGAATAGAAACAGTATTGGGCCCTGAGAATTAGAGCTTTTGTGCTGATGACCATTTTGTTTTTCTCTGTGTGGTTTTGAACAAATCACTTAAACTTGGGGTTGTCTTCTCCTATGTGAAATACATGAATGATGAGATACTTTCCAAGGTCCCTTACAGCTCCAACCTGAACTTCTATAAGATTTCAAGAGCTCTTTTTTATGTCATTATTCTTGGATTAACTTCACATTTGCACTGAAATCAAGCTAGAAGACATTTGTATGCATTTCGGCAAACTGCCTTCTATAGCTTGATGCATTTGCTGTAGCTGTTTTGGCACTAAATTACACCACTGAATTTTCAGTCTCTTATTTGGATGGAACAGTTATGCAGAAATAAAGTGCTCAGTCATTTAATTGAACATGTGTGGCAGCATTTGTTCACTCTCTTTCATTCTTCCAAGGGCCATTTTTGATTTATTTTGTTTCCTATGTCACTTAGACCTTTTGCCCATAAATAAATATTTAATTCATACCTTAAATTTTAGAAAATTTTGAGATATTTGTTGTGCCATTTGTGCATATTAACTATTCCATAATACATCTTTTAAAAAAACATACAGTTTTTCATTTAGGATTCCTAATTAGATTGTATTTTTAAATTATGTCTTGATATGTGAGTAGGATACATGATGGGTTGTTCTGTAAAAAGCTTTAATGTAAGAGCTGATTGAGAAGGAATCCAATGATTTAATAAAACTAACTTAAAAGATTGCATTATTAAAAAAACAAAGCAAGATGACTTAAGAATTTTAGGTCATTTTAATGTGGTGATGAATTATCTATCTAGTTCAATACTTCTAGTAAATAGTATGGTTGTTATAAGGAACAATATGAAGTAATTTGTGTGATCTCTTAATATCTTTCTTAGTGTCTAATACAAATATTTAATTTCAGATTAAATAATGGAAGTATGGATCTTATAATTGCATGAAACACTTCTCGACCAGAATTTATAAAACACTTGAAAAGATATGTTAGTGTAAAAGATCAGGTATAGTATATCCTTTTTGTTACTTATTTGCAAAGCTATTAATCATGGAGACAGAGAGGCTACAAGAGTTAACAAGTGCTGCCTCATAAGAAGGCTTTATTTTCTTCTGAATACATTAATCTGTTTTTCTATCCATAAAGAGAAAATAAAAAATGTAGTGTTATATTGAAATGTGAAGTAAATTAAGGATAAAATTACACACTCAGGCTGTTCTTCAGAATGAAAAGTAGTGAAAGCTGAGATTTCAGTCACCTTAATATTATGGTGACACACTCTAAAGTTATGGTCTTTAGATTTTCCTGACATTTGTTTGCAGATCTGCCTATGTTCATTGATTGAAATAGATTTGTAGATGTATATTTTCAACTATACCACTTTTATATAGACAGTATTTTATTCAAAACTAGAATGTGTGGAGATATATCTTCCCACTTAAGTGATTTGCTTTAAAGGGAATCAATAGTTACTACCAGTCATATTATTTTGGCAGATATTTTGACCCAGTTATTAGGAAACTGATCCTGAAAATATGTGCGTTTTTGAAATTGTGAGTCCTCACAGTACATAAGTATGATTGCAAAATCTATAGGTTCACATGCTCCTTGAAGTATAAAATGCTGTTTGAATGCAGTTGGGAGAGAACAGATGGGAGGAAGAAGAGGAGAGTATATTCAGTCAATGACTAGCAGCTAAATCTTGCTTATATATGTTAGCCATTGCAAGGCTCTCAATTTTGCCTCATTATAATTTCAAACTTTCTGAAGCTGTCTTCATGAAGTTTGCATTCTCTTCTGCCTACTGCATTATTTGATCACCATTTATTGAACAACTAACTGTACTGTTTAGAAAGCAAAATTGTAAAGTGTAGATATAGGCCCACTGTCTTTAAGTCTCTAAGAAAGCAAAGTAAACAAGCAGATATTGTGTAGGTTGTGAGCCTCAGTATCAACTTAATGTATGTGTGTTTTGGGGAAATCCAGAGACTTATTGATTTTTTTCAAAGGAATGTATGACTTTTCAGATTTTACTAAATTTTTAAGCACTAAAACCAACTGCATTATTTTTCTTATTCTCAAAGCAGTACATGTTCATTGCTCTCTTTAAGTCAGAAAATAGAAAAAAGAAAACAATTTTAAAACACCCAAAGTTCCATGTTTCTAAAGATAATCAGTGTCAGTACCTTGGTATAAATTTATCCTAATCCTTTTTTAATAAATAAATGAGAACTTAAATAGGTATTAACCTCATTAATGTACTTCTATTTGAAAGCTTAAATGAGTATTAACCTATTAATGTACCCTGGAAACTCTACATTTATTTTAGCAACTATTGCATGAATTATTCATGGAAGGTCTCCTTTGGAATTGCCCAGGGAGCAAATTTCTAAGACAATTTTTGTAGACCTTTTTCTCAATGAAAACAGCCTGTAATCCCACGCTTTGGGAGGCTGAGGTGAGTGGATTGCCTGAGCCGGCGGGTTCGAGACCCGCCTGGGCAACTTGGTGAGACCTCATCTCTACAATAAATAAAAAAATTAGCCGGTCGTGGTAGCGCGCACCTGTAGTTCCAGCTACTCAGAAAGCTGAGGCGGAAGGATCGCTGGAGTCCAGCAGGTCGAGGCTGCGGTGGCTGGGAGCGGCCACTGCACTCCAGTCTGGGTGACAGAGTGAGACTCCAACTCAAAAAGAAAAAAGCAAGAAAATAGCTTTTTAAATGATTTTTAAAAGCAATGCTTACTGTAAACCTAAGGACTAAAACATACAGAATATAGTGAAAATAATTCCATAGCTATAGAATTCTTTTTTTTTGAGTTAGAGTCTCACTCTGTCACCCAGGGTGGAGTGCACTGGCACACTCAGGGCCACCCCAGCATCAACCTGCTGGGTTCCAGCAATCCTTCCGCCTCAGCCTTCCAAGTAGTCAGAACTACAGGCACATGCTACCAAATGCAGCTAATTTTTGATTTATTGTAGAGATGAGGTTCTGCCAAGTTGCCCAGGCTGGTCTCAAACCCGCAGGCTCAGGCAATCCACTCACCTTGACCTCCCAAAGTGTGGAATTACAGGCTGAGCCACTGAGCCTGGCCAGGAAAATATTTGCTAATTAACAAATTATACAAGAGACAACCCATTTTCCCAATGTATTCAACTAGTCATATCTTGCATTTGATGTAAGAAACTGTTGCCTGTGAGCTTTTCATTGAACTTAACTCCGATTGATTTAGCTATTTCCGAAAATTAAAGCCCATACTATTGCTTTGTAAATTTTTGTGAAAAAAACTAGCCTGATTCCCAAGGTGACTGATTGCAAGCAGTGTTAATCTGATTTGTTAAGGAGTTAAAATCCTGAATATTTGTGCTGCCCTGGGATTTGCTTGCAGCCACCTTATCTTCTCAGGATCCCCTGGTCTTGGTGATCTCATTGCCCCCAGTTGTTTGAACTATGTGAACTTTGCATACTCCCGAGGGTTCTGTCTTCTCTTCTGGTCTGCAGGACCACTCTGCCTTTCTGTGTGCCACAAAGGTAACAAAAGTCACCAGCATCTTGAGTCCAGCATATCCACATTTGCCTTTGTCATCTTCTCCCCTAAAGTTACTCCTTTCATGCTTTCCTCCCCAGATCCGTGGCATCCCTTTCTACCCATCTTGGAGTTACTCTGGACTCCTCCCTCTTCCATATTCCTCACCATCAGGCCACCCACTGGTTCTGTTGGTCCTCCTCTTAAGTGTTTCCAAAGTTTCTCTCTCAGTTGAATTCAAACTTTAATCCCTTCTTGCTTATAATGGCCTCCTTCTGGTCTTCAGGTTGTCTGGTCTTATCTTTCATAACTCCTATTAGAGGAATTTTTCTCAAACACATATCAGATTTCTCTCCTGCCTAATCCTTCAGTGCATTTCTCGTTGTTGCCAGGATAATATCTAATTTCCTCAGTATGAAACACCTGGTCTTTGTATCCCAATACCTGCTGGTGTCATAGCCTCACCTCTTACCACACTTCTCTGTGTGTTGGCTGCTGTCTTAGTTATCTAGGGCTGCCATAACAAATACAGAAAGGATGGTTTGAACAGCAGAATATTTTCTTTCATAGTTCTGGAGGATAGAATTCCAAGAAGGTTTCAGCAGGTTTGGTATCTCCTGAGGCCTTTCTTTTTGGCTTCCACACAGTTGTCTTCTCTCTGCGTCCACAAAGGGCCTTTCCTCCATGCATGTGCATACCTAGTGTCTTTTTCTATGTCCAAATTTCCTCCTCTTATAAGAACATCAGTCATATTGGATTAGGCCTATTACAGAGATGCCATTATAATTTAATCACCTCTTTAAAGATCTTATCTCCAAATACAGTTGCATACTGAGATACTGTAGATTGGGATTTCAACCTAGGAATTTGGGAGGTAGGGAGTACAACTTAACCCATAATAGGCACATTGAATTTTCTGTGGTTGTCTGACCATGGCATGCCTCTGTATTTTTGTACTGTTGTGTTTCCTCTCTCCTTTTCTTGTCCTCCAGGATAACTTTTCTGTTAAGTCTCATTTCAGTTGGGAATCTTTCCTGACTCCTGAGCCTGTTTGCCTCTTCTTTTCTTTTGGCATTGAACGCTGGCTTTCACTATTATTCAACTGTTTACTTCTCTTTCTGTGCCCCAAACACACCCTCACACATGCTACCAAGCTGTTGGCTCCTTAAAGTCCCATTTAACAACGCCTGAGGCTTCACTTGAATGATTGATAGGTCTTCATTTTGTATGTACAAGAAAACTGATGATTTAGGATAAGACTTACTGGTGGTGGCTATCGAGTCCTGACATTGCTTGGCTTGAATCTACATCATCTCACTCTGCTATCACACTGAGTTCTTCTCTCTTATAAGGACATCAGTCATATTGGATTAGGGCCCACCCTAATGACATCACCTTAACTTGATTACATCTGCCTACGTCCAAAAAAATGTGACATTCACAGGGGTTAAGACTTCAACATATTATGTTGGGCAGGGGAGCAACTTAATCCTTAATAGCCAATTATTGATGACTTACTTAAGATACAACCTTTAAAATGAATATGGAAAAACTTCCACGAGTATGAGGCATGTACTCCAGGCTTTACACCTGTGGTGGGAGGTCTAATGTAGTTACTACCAAATAGTTTTACAGAGAGCTGCTTAGGCCTTCTAACTCTAAACCTCAATCAGAATTGCTGATGCTATTATATAATCCACTGTGAAACTCAGTTTATGACAATAGTATAAACTGTAAAATCTGTTGGACTTTGATTTCTACATATGTAAAATAAGGGTGCTGGGGAAAATATTAGTTTTCTCTCACTTTTAAAACTCTGTGCTTTGTTGAGGTTTATATACAGAAGAGCGGAAGAACTATATTGATTACATATTTAATTAGGGATAAATCTCATGCCATTTATCTGAAAGCTGAAATGAGTAGTTGTAAATGTCCACTAAAGTTATCTGACTTTTAAAAATTATTTCACAGAAGAAATAGTGCTCTCACTATAATTTCCTTAGGCAAACAGGAAAAACTATGATTTAAAGGTTGTCTTGTTTCATTCTAGAGTGGTCAATAAGCAAACAATGATATTGTAACTTGTGTTCATTCTTATAATAGGGTTGAGACAATCACCTGTGAAAATCATATTTGATTGGCTTTCTTTTTTAAGAGAAGATATTCCTCCCACTTTATCTTCATAAATTAGTTTACGAAGATTTAGTTTAGTTTATGTTCTTCTAAATTAAATTCCACGTATGAAACTTACACTAAAGTTTACCTTAGGTCAGCTAAACTAATTCACAAGTTAATAATCAAGTCAATGGACTATGTAAGACTTCTGCATCAACAGAACATTATTAAAGATCTAGTCTTTAATTGATGATTCTAAACTATCATTATTGTGCACAATTTCTTATAAATACATACTATTTGTTGCAAAACAAGATTGCCAGATGGTGGATCTTTAAGAGCCAGGAAAGCTTCAGAAAAGAAGTTTCTTCTTCCAAAAAAGTTGGAAATTCCTGTTCATAGAGTTGCAAAGCTATAAGGTCAGCATGCATGTTGATATTTTTACTCATGAGAGAAGGTACAGTGAACTTTATTTGCATTAGCAACTAGAGAAAAAAACAGATATCATAATTATTTGCATTTATTTTCAGTTCAATTTTCCATTTGTTGAGACTTACACTGTTGAGGAAGTAAAGGTCAATCTGAGAAATAACGCCAGTGGATACAACCCAGAAGAGCAGGTTGAAGCTCATGAAACTGCTTCAGAAAACACTTTCCCTTGGAATGTAGATGGTGATTTAATGGAAGTTGCATCAGAGGTCCACGTCAGGTAAGTCTAATTATGTCACTGCTTTATATGTCAACCACTAGACACAAAGCTAATAGTATGATGAAAACTGTCTTCTCTCAAGTACCAAAGCAGGCAGGCAGTTAATTTTTAAAAATCAGTAAATTAGGCTGGGCTTGGTGGCTCATGCCTGTAATCCCAGCACTTTGAGAGGTAGAGGTAGGAGGATTGCCTGAGCCCGGGGGTTCAAGACCAGCCTGGGCAACTTGGCAATACCTCGTCTCTACAATTAAAAACAAATAAATTAGCTGGGCTTTGTGTTGTGCACCTATAGCTCCAGCTACTTGGAAGGCTGAGGCAGAAGGATTGCTTGAGCCCAGGAGTTCAAGGCTGTGATGTGCCACTGCACTCCAGCCTGGGCTCAAAGTGAGACTCTAACTCAAAAAAACCCCAAAACAACACCACCAACAACAAAAAAACCATACACACACACACACACACACACACACACACACACACACACAAGTGAATATTAGTAAATCAGGAAAGCATAAAAAGAAACATGCACAACTTTCAAACAAATTATAACTTTGCATTTATTCACCAACTATTATGTAGAGCCAAGGAATTTTCTTCGATTATATGAGTCTGCATTGGCATTCTAAATTAGTGCTGTGCATAAACTATTCAGATAACGTGTGTCTACAATGTTCCTTTTAGATTTTTAAAAAATGGATCAAGCTCTTAAACATTTAATGGAACCACCTGAGTAGATTGTCCGAATTTAATTCTCCGGTCTTTTAGTTTCCTTTCACTTGTAACTATACAACTGTAATACTTTGTGTTCAACAATTTGCTTTTATCAAGCCTTTACAAAGCACTCAACTTGTTAAGTAGCAAAAGCAACTGTTATAAACAGGCTTTTGAACCTGCAAACCCATTCTTCATAGGCATTGTGACTCAATGGTTAGAAGTGTGCAGGGCCACCCACTAGACAGGAATGTTGCAGAGGCACAATTGACTGTGTTTTACAGAGGCAAGGGAGAGCACGTGTCAAGAAAACTAGTTAAGAAGACTTTAGAGTAATTACTTGTGTTGACTTATCAGGTACCCTCAGTTTTCTAAGTTGCAGCTCTGCAATGAATGTATGTTTGTTGGTCATCAACTTTGTACTTGACATTATGTACTACACCAATTAGGTGTATGTGTGAAAAATAACAGAATGATAGGTTGATGAAATAATCAATTGGACCTATTTTCTTTCCAGATTGCATCCAAGACTTATCAGTCTTTATGGAGGAAGCACAGAAGAAATTAGTGATTCCAAAGTAACATGTAATTGTTTGTAAAAGAAATATTCAAACTAGAATTTTAATATAAAGATATATAGCCATGCTATAAGCAGATATCCTAACAGAAAATATTTTCAATTTATTTCTTAAAGAATTAAAATTGCTATTTTTGATGTTTCTAAAAATTAGCCTCTTAGGACTTTAAAAGTCAAGATGAAAAATATGAAATACATAAAAAATAATTCAAATTCTAGTTTTTAGAATGTATTTATTGCAACTGAATATAAACATTGCATATACTTGAAACTTAGGCAAAACCACAATATGTCAATATTTAGCCTAGATAATTCCAAAGTGAAATAATTTGGATCCTTTCATTTTTCAGGATTTGAGCCCATCAATTCTGATGTTAAATTTCTTATAGCTTGGTACCAACAGACCACAGAGAGCACAGGAGACTGCCCTGACTTTACTGATGTGGTAACTAATTCAGAGAGGTTAAATTTCAAAATCACATAGCTAATTAGTGATATAACCAGAAATAAAATCACTTTTTCGAAATCTCTCCAATACTTAGACTACTTGTCAAAAAAGAAAAACCTATTTTTTAAAATTATGGTACCAGTTCTGTAAAATGGTAGCATTTTAAAATTCATCATACAGGTAATAGTTTATAACAAATTTTATTTTAAACTATACAAAATATCTTTCTAACTGGGCAAAATTTAGCCCAATAGGTAGTTGTGCTCCTCTTGCACCTTACAGACATGTGTTGGGCAGTCATAGTACTATGTTCTCATTGTGCTCAATAATACCTAAAATACAGTCATTTCTGAAAAGGAAAGAACCAAATTTAAATTTCCTCAAGGATCATCCTGAAGAAGGCATTTATATCTGGGGCTTAATTTTTCATCAGTGATACTAGATATTCTCTAGAAATAACTATTTTACTTTTTGTAATGAAAACATAAATATTTATCTTTTGCACAAAAAGTGTTCTTTAAAAATATTAAAAATTTTAATAAGTGTATTCCTGTTGATATATACTGGGTTTAGGAGGTTTTGTGGTTGGATTTCACTGCTCAAATGCCTTCACAAATCTTGGTACATTCCTCATCATTTAATCACCAATCACAGACCACAAGCTTGGGAGCAGATAACTTTCATGACTCAGGAAATTGAGGAAGGACACAGCTGGTGGCAGGGACTTCATATTAGGAAATTTCTTCCATAATAGTAAAGATTTCCCTCTAATTTGATCACTTCCTGTAACAGATGGTCAAAATTTGGTCACAGCTTTCTTACACATAGAAAGACAGATCCAGGTGAAATTATATTCTACAGTAATCAGCATCTAGACCACAGGCATGAAATAAATATTTTAAAAAATGTTGTATTTGCAAATGAAAAACTATTTAAAGATAAATATTTAAAATCCAGAAAGAAGCGATTTCATTTTAAAACAGAACCTCATATAATATGAACAAACTTAAACATTTCATGGGAATTGATATTTCATTTCTATGAATTTTGTTTCTCCATTTCCATGCAAAAGAAAACACTTTTATAACCCTGATTAATACTTATATTTGAAAAAAGTAACAGAAAAGAATAACATCCAAGCAAATATTTGTGTAGCTGCTTAATTTTGAACAGTTAATATTTTATATAGGACTCAATATGTATGAAGCATTGAACCCTAACTATTCTTTGCACAGCTTTGCTTTTTAAAAATTATCAGTGAGGTAAAGTCTTCATATTTCTTACATACATCAGTGTATATCGGCTAAAGTGCAGCATTCACAATCTGTTGTTTCAGAATATAAATTAAGTACTGGTTTTTATAAACGAAACATTTGAAGATGGTTTTTAAAAATTTACCTCTGGGTACTCTTAAAAAAGTTGTGTTATAGAAGGACTAGCAGATTTATACTTACATAAACAAATATATTCTTTTTAAAACACACACACACACACAGAGAGAGAGAGAGATCCATAGCTATATAAACCATATTTACCCAGAAGACATTTCATTAAAGCTCAAATCAGTGTATGAATTCAGTCTGAAGTTTGCACATTAGGCCTATAATATTCATCATCTGCTGAATAAAGTGGTTGTTGGAGCAAAGCCCATAGGAAATATATTACAAATAAAGGCCTTTAAAGATAAAATCTGCTTTCAAATGACAGTGGTCCTCTTTCATTCATTAGAAAATGTGGAAACAACCTTTTGAAAAATACTACTAAATATTTTTAAAGAATCTATTTCAAACAAGTCTCAAAGATGTATTTGGAATGAACTACTGCCCATTCAATGGGATTTATTTTACCAAGGTGAGCACATATGGTAGATAATATTTCTCTGATATTTCAAATCCAAGATTTCTCCAATCCAGTTGTTTACTTCTTCAATATGATTTCATTCAGGTATGCTTATTTCAAGATATCTTCAAAGGTTTACTTTTCTTCAACAAATTGAATGCTTTAGTGTTTTTCTACCCATTTAAATGCTGAAAGACTATCTTTGGCTATATTATTACATTTGCAGTTCTCTCTCAAAGAGTAATCATTGCAGATTTTCCCACTGCATTAAGGCATAATATTTTACAAGATTATAAGAGTTCATGAAAGACGTCTGAGCAAAATGTTTTCTTGTAAACAGTGTCTTAAATTCCTTTAGTATATATAACCTGAGTCTGTCTGTGTCCTCTCAATTTGAAAGATTTATTCATCTTTATCGCTTTTGCTGTTGATGTAACTCCAACTGTCTCTTCTGTTTTCTTCTTGTAGGATAGATTTGTATTGTCTTTTAAAAAAGCCGGCCTGAAAATAACATTACATAATCACTAATGTATAGTTATGAATACTCACACCTATCTACTATACTAATTTCAAATATCTAAACAAGTTAACACCAATATTTCTTAAACTGTGCTCCATGTAACACTAATCAGGAAGGCTTTTAACATATGTAATCATTAAAAATTAGTTTGGGACAAACTAAGTTAAAGCAGCATTTTTTTGTTAATACTGGATTTCTCAGTAGTTATATGCTTCACTCTCCAAAACTGACATCTCACATAATATGCAACATTCAAATCTTTTTTAAAGTGAACATCTTTCAGAACAAGTTACCTTTAAGAAGGTATTTTTTTTCTAGACAGACTTTGGTATTAAACTTAAGTGAAACATGAGATCAGTACTTAGCAATTAAAAAATTAACATTAAAATGCTAAAATATTTAAATTTTTGAGAAAATAATAACATTTTGAGTGGTTAAACATTAGTAATTATTAAAAGTTTACCTTCCACATAACATATGAAATCAATAAAAGTACAATAAGTCCAAGTAACAAGCTACTTGAAATAATCACTATGGTGAAATGACGTTTGGGTCTTTGATGATGTAGTCCGTCCAGTAGAACCTACATTAATTAAGCAAAATTTAAAAATAAAAACACACATATTAGTTTAGAAATCATTGAAACCCTTCCATAATCCCCCCAAATAATGACATCTACTCAGCCTATTCTCTTGCTGGATCTAACACAACCCTAGGAAGCTCTGGTAACTATTTAGTAGAAACAGTGAGTGGTAATGGGCTTTATCCATGACTCTCTCATCTAGCTTGTGCTCACTGCTACCAGATTCGCCTCCCTAAAGCTGTGTAATTCCCTCCTGCCAGTCGTGGGAAATGCCAGCTCTCAGTGAAGTATTCAAGGCCCTCCGTGAACTGGTCACACACTACTCTCCTGACTCAGGTACTCAAAGTAATTACAAACACCCTCACAATACTTTTTCCTACAATTTAAATGTACCAGTTAAATGGGAAATCTTACATGTGCAACATTCTCGTCCTTGTTTAGTTCAATAACTTTTGGATTTGGCTTTGAAAAAGCTGTCGCTCTTATCTCAAACTTGAGTGATGAAGTCTCATCCTGTTAATAAAAGAAAGAGTGCCATACCCCAATTTATTTATTGGAGACATATGAATAGAAAATTTTTCTCAGGATCTTTACCTATTATCTAGAGGTTTGCACAATTTAATTTATCTTCCTCAACTTATTTCACCATTTGTAATTAACTATAATGCAATAGTTCCTTTGATTCTAAAGGTGTGACCTTAATTTATACTGCACCATTTCATTGAAACCCTTTTATTTAACATGGCTACTTTGTAGGTAAATCAATTTAATTAATTGTTAGACTACAGTAAGAGTTAAGTTACTAGTTACCAATGTATTTTTTTCCTGGATAGTGAATTTTTATCCCCAAACAAGATTTTCTTCACCTGATAAACACTTCCTCAAATTCATCTTATTTGGGATTCTTTCATTTCTTTCTAAACTAAATACATACAATCTACTTAATATCTTAATACAAAATATGTTACAAATAGTTATAAAACTCAAATATAAAAAAAAAAATCAATGAATGAACTCCTATATAAAGCAGAGACTTTATGACCCAGAATCCATGGAGCTTGGGGATCTGTGGATGTATTTTCCTGGTTTTAAGAACCTGTAGGAGATATTTCCATGTGTACATTTATTGGGAAAGATGAGAATATATTTTTTACGTCAGATTCATAAATTGCAATCTTCATCTAAAGCTAGAACAGTGGTTCTTAACAAGAAGTATTTTGTCACCAAGGAGACAGTCAGCAATGTCTGAAGACATTTTTGAATTTCAACTTGGGAAGTGGTACTACCAGCATTGAGCATATGGATGCTTAGGATGCTGCAAAATATCCTACAATGCACAAGAAAGCCCCTGACAACAAAATTATTTGCGTCAAAATGCCAATTAATCCCCCAGTTGGGAAACCAAGACTTAGAGAGTATGAGAAGGAAAACTGCAAAAGGTTAAATGAATTGCTGATGATAACAGGATTTCATCTTTAGCAGAGGTGAAACTAAAATGGACAGCTTCTCTATGTGTGGCATATCTGCCCCTTGACCACTGTGTGGTAATTTCAAAAATTCCACGTAAAACATAACTTGCCATTTTTCCTTTGGCTTACTATGTACCATGCACTATTACTCAGTGCTTATAAAAATCATCTTATTTAATCTGCAACACACCTGAGATATATTACTTATATTGAACAGGCAAGGACACCAAAAGGCAGAACTCTAGACAAAACTGTTTTATCACAAAACACTCCTCATAAGCATACTCCTTTCTAGGAGGAAGTCCAAGATGTATCTAATTTTTTAATTTGACCTTTCAAAGTTTATTATTTTAAAAGTATATTTTTGTTGTTGTTCATTTTGCCACTGTTGACAAATTTCAATGTTTTAGTTCAAGTTCATGAAAGCCTTTGTTTTACTTCTTGCTTTTTCCATATAGATTTTAAAGATAATTTAAAGCAATTAGAAATAATTTTATGCTTAACTGAAATCTTAAGATAGCCTATTTCTTTGATGTAATCAAAGTTCATAGGCAGTTGGACATGCTTTCTAAAATAAACCTCTTAATTATTCCATAGTCTATTTTAGTCTTAATTATCTGTTTAATTATTAAAGCTGTCACTTAGCCAATGTAAATGGTGGAAGGGATAAATAAAAATCCAGTTTTAGAGTGTTACTTATACCTTCTTAATTTGTTGAATGCCTTTATACCATCCTGTATACATAGGATGATTAGATGTATAGATTTCATATGGGCATACTGTCAAACTTATCAATATATTTTAGACTTACCATTTCTAGAATTGACGGCCGACCTTCCAACTGAACGTGAACACTAGCTTCTTTCCCACTTTCCATTTTCCCAAAATTGCATAAGAAATTTAAACAATGTGGATCATCTTTCATGCAGTACTTGAAAAGAATATAAAAGTGCTATTTTAACATTTTCAATATTTAAAAAATATATTTTAAAATATTTTACATAGAATTAAAAATCTGCTCCATTTACTGGCATTTAGAAAATTATCTTTTTATAAATATGGAATTAAAATCTTCCCTTGATGGAATTTTAAAAATTATCTTGCTTTAAAAAAAACACAAATGTTTATTCTGTGAATTAGAACAGAAACAAAGTATTCCAATTGGAGCATGTATTCTCCTTATTCTTTTTAACATAACCTTCTGGGATATAATTAAAAGCAAGACTCCTGATCAAAGTCTTGCTAAGTTACATGTTCTATGTTTGTTATAAAACTTGGATCACTTGAAGGTGATGATTGCTTCTTCATTTTCTTTTCACAAATTCACTAAGATGAAAAGAATGAAAATTAATCTTATGCCATAAAGGCTGCCCAGGTGAAGATAGCATCTTGGTGTCCTGAAGAGTCTAGAACAATGTCTGGTTGTCAAATAATGGACATTTATTTAGACAAAAGATGAAACTATATGACATATATTTAACCCTGAACCTATCTCAACCTTCCAATCAGGTTTGTTTCTTTTACACAAGAATATGACCTAAAATTGTCTTTCCTTTTATCATGCAAATGACAGCTCAAACCCATTGATCATCATGCTTGTTTCTTCTACACAAGAATATGACCTAAACTCATCTTCCCTCTTATCACTCAACTGACAGCTCAAACTCATTGACTTTTGTTTTTTAAGTGTTTCACTTCTTTGTTGGAAAGCAAGAACTACAATCTGAAAAACTGAAACTTACCAATAGCCTCTTATCAGTCTTGGATAAGAATTGGAATATGCCTTTCAAGGTCTGCATTGTACCCTTTTGCTGCCCTAATGTGCACTCTCTTTGATAATTTTCATAATGGCATTTTCCAGTAGTAGTCTATAAAAATAGAAAGCAAGAATAAGTTTATCTTTTAGCGTTGGTTGGAAAGAAAAACAACATGGTTCTAAAAGTTCTAACTGCTTATCTTTTCTAAAATATATCAAGTAACTCTGAAATTGTGAAAATATTTTTCAATAGATTTATTCAAGGGAGATTCTCTGTGGCAAAAACACACACAAAATCCCAACAAGATTATAGAGGGTTACACATGGTTCCTAAGCTGATTAAATTGGTCTTAACCCTACACGTGAAAAATGATATTTTAACACTAGCATGAAATTCAATATTCCTTTGGCTTTATACACAAAGCAATATGTTAAAGCATGGTCTATCTAAATCCAGAATTTAAATCAGATTCTTAAAAAATCAAATATCAAACCTACTTATAGATTTGTTGATAGCTTATCTTGAAACTGGGAAGGTAAAAACAGTTTTGAGAGACTCACCAGCACAAGAGTATCAGTTCTTAAAGTAGTGATTTGAATATTGCTTCCTTTAAAACCAGGCTCTAAATACTGATCTTTTGACAGTGGCTTCAAGCTTTATGGAGAATTCTACCAACTAAATTACTTACATAGATCATATCACAAAGAAAATGTATCCTAGAATAATTATTCAATGGAGATGGTAAGTCCTGTTATTTTGTAAGTCAAATGTAAAGATTCTACTGAAATTTTGCAGTTCTAATAAAATGTATAATATTCAAAGTATAACTCTATACATGCGTGGTGAATTCATAGCTTAGAATGAATGTGACTGAAATAGTAACATCTCCATTTTAGCAATATTACTTGAATAAAGGATTGGTTTGCATTTATTTTGATATTTAAGATATACCTAATAAGGGTCAGGTAGAAGAAACACATTTTTACCTGGACATCCAAAATGTTGAACAGCTTATCGGTTTGGGGGACAAAAGAATTTGGTACCATTATTTCCACACTAACATTTGGAGCCATGCTAGTCCCAGTGTTGATAACCTGACAATAAAGAAAATTTTTTTAGATTTTAAATGTTTTTCATAAATGTATCAATATCAATGAACTTTTAGGCAATTGCATATACTGTATGCAACATTCATAGTGGTGGAGTTTTGTGGTTGGCAGCCACCCAACAAAGACAGACATAATATCTATAGTCAGAATTTTTAAGGTTTGCTAACAATTTCAAACTCTAGTCATTAGTTCTAGCCCTCTTGTCTTGGTATTGTTTAGATCAAGAAGTTCAGGCTGATGATTTATTGGAGAAAGTCTTAAGAAAGAGACATAACATACATTTATATGTTACATAATGTATTTTAAAAACATGATCAATTGGTTCTTATAACTATCTCATGGGGTGGGCCAACATTTTACTATTTACCAGCTAGAGAAAATGCTAAGAAGTGTTAGTTGAAAGTTAAAAAGTAACAAGAGTTAAGACCCAAACTCAGGTATTCTAATTCTAAATTGCATGAAGTTATCACAAAATCACTCTGTGCTGAGAAGAGAATCAGCAGCAGTAACTAAATAAAAATGTATTTGAATTCAAATATGCGGATGCTTTCAGAAAGACAGAAAAGAGTATGTTACTGGGTTTTAGAGAAAACACAGCAGGTTTTTAATAACACTTTTCAAAAATTCATAAGAAGATGATAGATTTGGGGATTGCATGTCCCTAAATAATGAGACTAGGCCAAAATATTGCCTACTGAGATGCTTAACTATAAAACCAATACAATAAGTCAGAAAAGAGATGTGCCCCAACACATAAATAAAAAAGGATGACTTGCAGACCTGCAGTCATCTTTTGAATGCATATGACATAGATGAAGAGAGTATCTGTAAGTTTGAGACAGCTGGTAATTGCTAAGACGTAAGTAAGAGCACAGGGCAGTTGCAGAAGGAAATGTCATTCTGTTGACAGATACCCAGCAGCACCCAGTACTATAGATAAAGTCTTCTGGAGGCAGTAACTGATCAATCTAAATTACAATTATGCTTTATTCCTGTTTGCCTAATAAGATATCCCCAAGAACACCTACATACAAGGGGGGACCCCAACACCCCAGAATTTATTTATCAAAAATTGTGTATTCTTACATGTTTAAACTTCAGTCACCTCCAAAGAATCCTCCATTTGATGCAATATATCTATCGAGACACTATTTCTACTGCTCAAAACAGTTTTTGAACTCATCAATTTTGATGCCTTTTAGTGCTTCTGCCATTTTTTGTTTTACCTCTTCCATATCAGCAAATCATTTCCCTTTGAGGACTTTTATTCATTGGGAAAACAAAAGAGTTGCGTGGGGTGAGATTGTGTGAATAGGGATGGTGGGGCATGGGGTTTATGCTGTTTTTGGTCAAAAACTGCTGAACACTCAGTGTTGTGTGTGCAGGTGTGCTTATAAATCACCCATCATGAAATAGGCAAATGTGCTGAGAGAATCTCAAAAAGGAAATTCACTGAAGCTGAATGCAGCCTCTCACACGATGCTAGCTGGTAAACTGATGTCGATGGGTTCCTGTAACACTTACCTAGTGGGGAAAGTCTGTACTACAAAGAACTTGCCCTCCAAAATACAATTCTGTTTTTTTGGGGTCCCCCTCATACTTGGACAGGACACAGCAAGCCTATATACTCTAAGTTTCTCCAGTCCCAGTCACTCCACTGTAAGTTAATTAGAAAGACTTGTTAACTATTAAACTAATAAATAAGAATTGTCATTCTAGAGTCCCGCTGGTTTCTGTTTTAGTTCAGAAAAGTACAAACCCACATTAGGTTCTGATGAGAGCGTTTCTTGGAGCTTTAAAGTGCAGGGCTAAAATTTTCAATACTGGCAGTTTTTCTTTTTTGAGAAACTTGTCCATGGCAGGTTTTTCTGCCATGAATCTTCCTTTTTCCTTCTTGCTAATAAATTCTGTTTTAAAACTTAAAAAATAAGATAACATTTTCATAGTAGTATATACTAGTATAACAAAAACTGGAGAATACCTACATCAATAGGATTTTAAGGCCATACTTCTACAGATCTGGGGCAGGGCCCAGGAATTTGCATTTTGAATACATACCCCTCATGATGCTAATGCACATTTTGAAAAGCCTTACAAGATATAACCTAATCTAAGACATCTTTTGGTTCAAAATATAGTTTTTGTGGAAATTATTGAATTTACTCATCATCAACATCTGTGATGCAACAAAAATTTGACAGCAAAAATGTTTAAAAAATTTAAATTTATGTCTACTAATCAACACTTCTGGATAATGACAGTATTCTTTACTTTTTAAAGGATTGTTTAATAATTGATAAAGTACTTGTCAAAGGTCATAAACCTATGGCTTAAAAGGCTGACCAGTTTGTCCTTAAATGGAGATGGGCAAAGTAAGAGTTTCCTTTAGGGTTTTTTATGAAGCTTGACTCAAGAAAGGATTTCACTGATTTGCACCGAAAGATACTTTCTGTTGGCTCATTCTGTTTTCTGTATGCATCTCTCATGAATATCTTTGCCTGTTTCAGGCTTTATCTCTGATCCTGCATGCTTTTCCCCACCTGTCCCATAAGGAGGTATGGACTCGAGCACCAGGGACAAGACAAGTGGGAGGAAAGAGGAAGAAGCCTGAGAGGCAGGCGTACTAGTGCTGCAGCCCCTACCAGCCAGCCATGGTCGGCAGAGACTGAGGGACGTCTTAAGTATTTGAAGTCCGCTGGAGAAATGCATCAGTTACATCCTTTAAGGTTGTTATCAACATCAGTAAAATTAACTTTTCTTACATGGAAAGTGAAGTTCATTTTCTCTTCCATGCATGTTTCAGCCTCATTTTCATCATTTGATCCATATACAAACGAAGTTGGGTTTACAAACCTGATAGAAACAGATTCAAATTTAATTAACTGATTCATTCAGTGAGGTTATAAACAGGCTTTCTCTATAGATTGATTTATGGCATATTTACAGAATAACATGGAATACTTTTGGCTTTCTGGTCAGATGTATGTTTTGTTGAAAAAGCAATGCAATCAGAAGGCCATGTGCTCTGACCTGAGTGGCAATATCTGGTCTTACCCTTTTCTTGCCTTCTCTAATACTCTATCTGGTTCATTCTGCTGACCATTCTCTTTCACACCTAAATGACTCATGTAAAATTGACAAATATGGGATAAAGCCTCAGCTTTTCCCCAGGGCTCACGTATGTCATTTATTTCCATCTCACTATTCCTGCAGGCCATTGGTAATGAAACCCAAGTCTGTGGAAAAATGTAAACACATATAAGTATGATAATTTTTTAAATTAGGGTGCAAGGTAGTCACTTTATTTTTTCCTGAGATTAGACATTTTTTTTTTTTTACCCACAGTGAACTTTAAGAAATATGTTCCTAGAGAAATCCCTGCTCCACAAGTTGTTCATATTTGGCAGCTAATATTAGGTAGTACCAAACTGGAAACCCATTAAACAGGAAAGAAATTAGATTTAGGCAGTTTAAACAGTTGTAGAGCATTCCTTATCCAAAATAACGAGATGTGAATAGTAGAAAGATAGGAGGGTACTCATAAGAAACTCCAGGAGGGGAAGCAAGATAAACATTCAAAACTAGGAAGCATGTAGTCAACTTTTATTTGCTTACCCACTGACTCTCTAGGTCAGGGGTCCTCAAACTTTTAAAACGGGGCCAGTTCACTGTCCCTCAGACCGTTGGAGGGGCGGACTATAGTTTAAAAAAAAAAACTATGAACAAATTCCTATGCACACTGCACATATCTTATTTTGAAGTGAAAAAACAAAACGGGAACAAATACAATATGTAAAATGAAGAACAAGTAAAGTTAAATCAACAAACTTACCAGTATTTCAGTGGGAACTATGGGCCTGCTGTTGGCTAATGAGATGGTCAATGTCCGGTTCCATATTTGTCATTGCTAGTCGTAACAAGTTAAGGCAGCAAAAACACCCGGCAGGCCAGATAAATGTCCTCGGCGGGCCGCATGTGGCCCACGGGCCGTAGTTTGAGGACCCCTGCTCTAGGTCCTCCTCGCTTGTGAATGACCTCCTTTTTTCCCTGTATTTTTCTTTAATCTCCCAGACTTGAAACTCAGTTCCAATAGTTTTAAATACTGACATTTTATGTTTATATAATTGTGTACCACCATTATGGGTGGCTAAATGACTGGGGGATGGTTTACACGCAGAGCAACAAAAGAAAAGCTCATCTGTTTATTTGTTCTGTTTCTCTTCTGTTGCTTTATAAATATCATTTATTTATTTTTGTAGAGACAGAGTCTGGCTATGTTACCCAGGCTGATCTCGAATTCCTAGCCTCAAGAAATCCTCCTGCCGCTGCCTCCCAAAGTACTAGGATTATAGGCGTAAGTCACTATACCTGGCCTATAAATGTAGTTTTAAACAAATATTAATAGTGTGAATAACTTCCAGTGAAATCACTGAATTTTCTTCAGCCCCCACTTAAGTTTTTCTCCATGCATCTCCTGTTTGAGTCAGAGGAGGATCTACTCAGTCATTGTGAGGAAGCAATGACTGCTGGGAGCGGCACTGTGGGACTTGGTGATCTCATAGGTATAAAGAGTAGATAAGGGATACGTTACAGTTGGATTTCAAATATCTCAATCCATTTGCACATAGGAAGATGTAGGTTTGTAGAGTGGGGAACTGGCCAAGCTCACACTCTACAGACCTACATCTCTGAACTTCACACTTGGTGTGGGCATTGAGTATATTTGTGCAAACTGCACATTGCATAACTCCTAGTGCCCATGGATTACACGGTGCACCACTGAAAGGCTGAATGTAGCCTGATAGATTACTGGGGCTTTTCCAACAAGACTCTCCATATGGACATGAGTTTGATGTAGGATCAGTGATGATGATAGAGTGGCTTAAAATAATGAACAGCAAAACAAGGGACTGCAACACTTAGGTAATTGTTAAATGATAAAAACAGTGCAGTCTTCTTTGGATTTTAATAAAGTTTGAAAATGGTTTTGTCATTAATGTAAGAAGCTCTGGAACTGAAAATCAGCTCTAGACTTTACAGGGAGCCTCTATGACTACTTACCCATGAGCAGTTAGCACAACTTCATACTTCAGAGGTATTGCTACGGTCACTCTGTTTTGTTTTAGATTGTCCATTTTTCCTTCATTTTCACTACACAAATAGAAAACATCTTGTTAGAATCCATCAAGCACAAAATCATCTTCTTCAGAGAGGACTAATTACATACTATGTAACCTTAGAGATGTGTTGAGATAACTCTTTTTGGGTAGTAGGAATAAAAGCAGATGTAGTAAGAATAACTTTTTAGGATAAGGTTGGCAGAAATTTGAGCTCATTATTTAAACTGTTATTTGCTTCTAATGCTAGATAGAAGGTGTTTGTTTTTAAAAAGAGCATATAAGAGAAGTTTTCTCCTATAGACAACTAGTAGCATACAGTTTCATGGTTCTCCTAAAATCCCCCCTCAAAATACAGAGGTACATTTCCTCTAGTACAGTTATTTTTGTCATAATAAAACACACCAGGAGGCATGTACTGTGATATTGAGGTCCTCTTCTGCTCTGCTGAGTGAGCTTGCATCTAGGAGAAAGCTCAAATCTATCTGTAAAACAGAGAACAGGAAAGTCCATTCAAAAATAATGACCTAAAATACATTTTTTAAAATCTGAATTTTAATTTTTTTAAGAGTTTATGTTCTATGTAATATAGAACTGAACCTATTCTAGAGACAGGCAACGTGTCAGATGGTGATATGATACAGGAAATTTGTTGGTTTTGCGATCATTTTGAAGCACACACAATTCCACAAGTAACATTCAGAGACAAAGCCTTCTTTGAATGTGAAGACAGGGAGATCCAGACTGACAAAATTAGAAATGCTTTAACAACTCGAGTGAGGACTTTTGGCAAAACACCTTTTTGTATAGCAGAGGTAACATGCCTGGCAGACAGGACCACCTAGGGTAGGGTGGGGATAGGTGTTGAGGAAGGGTGAGTAGGGGGAGTAGAATTCTGACTGACACATTCACATGCCCATCTCGACATAAAAATGCTGCCTCCGGTCCCCCTGCTTTGAAACAGTGTACATTGCCAAGAATATAAACACAAAGCTCAAAGACATCAAGCCCAGTTTTATTTAATCACTTTGCCTACATACTCTCTCTCTCTCTCTCTCTCTCTCATATATATATATATATATGTATTTGCATGAACAAAAAGATTAAAAAAATTCATGTTGGTGAACAAAAACCGTAACTGCAAAATGCTCACCCTTGAGAGATGATCCACATATATATAGCCAATGTTGCAGTCAAGTTTTACCATGCCAGAGTTGTCTGTGACTTCACAATTTACTTGTTTCTCTTCCTAAAAGGAAAATGAAATAATTGGTTTAGGTAGGAAGGGAGTAAAAAGTTTGTGACATATGTCTAAGGATGATTTATTGAAAAGAATATCATCCCAGAAGTATTTCCTTTCTTAGAAAATGATTTTATGTTTACCTTTTGGATAAATAGAAATATAAATAACATAAATGTGTGTGTATATGTATATTCTAATATTTATGTAATATCTTCCAAAATTTCCTGGACTTGTAGCTTTCTTACATATTGGTATATTCCCTATTTAATCCAAAAATCATGAGGCAAGGAATCCAAAATTCCATATTTCAATGGCTGTCTTCTGTCTGGAATGTGAGAGTGTGCTTAAGGTATTTGATCACAATAACTGTAATCTCAATAAGTGTAATGTGGGTACAATTGCAATAGATATATTTTTAAAATATATTCCCTGTTTTCCCTCTTACTTTTGCATATAAGCTCCCATGCTGTAGAGAAAGAAGGTATTAGATATTTGTGAGAGGTCAAAAGCCTCTCTTAAACACCTTGGTGTGAAGGGATTGGTCCTTGGATAAAAAATGGGTAAAATCATTAAGGTTAAATATCAAAGAAGGAAGTGAGTGAGGTTTTTCTCTTTGAACCTCAGCCTCACTAATATCTTGCTGGTGGGTCTGAGTGTTCATGACTGAGGCACAGTGGTAAGAAAAGGTCTCCAAGTACTCTAGGCTCTTGTGGGAAAAGAGAAACTTCAATTTTGAAATCGTGAAGGACTTCTGGTTCTGATGTTCCTTTGGGACCAAAGCTGAGAATGTGAACTTAAAATGAAAAGTAGTAACTCTGGGAGACCAGCACGGAGGACTGATGTCACTTGTGCTAGGACCGAAATCAAGTACTTAGTGGTCCCACCAGGAGGCATGTGCCAGCTGTGGCAGTGGGAACATGGCAGTGCCCAAGCAACCCTCTCCTGCTCCAGGCACTAGAAAGCTGGAAGCTGATGCATTTGGACTTGAGACCCACAGACTCATCATTCTGAGCCAAGGCATGGAGGAAGGCTCAAAAGAACTAGGGGCATGTGTGCTAAGTCTAAATATTGACTTAAGCCCCAAATCGAAGTGAATCCTACCACTTTAGAAAAAAACAAGCAAAATACTAAGTGGTATCATGCTATCATGGTTGAAAGTACTCACCAAGTCTAAAATTTTAGTGAAGTAAAGACCCGTGGGGAGTTTGACATGCAGAGTCGTTCCATACGCATCATCCCCAGCATTAAACAAGGATACGTTCAACATTAACGTTTTCATACTCCCAACAGCAAGGTAGGTTTTATTTTCATGTGGCCTAAAGATTAATTAATATTATTTAATTCTTGTTTAGAATATAAAATCCTCTCTCTCAGTATACAAGTATATATAATTTAAACTGAACATAAAATATAGACAATCATGGGAATAACCTCATACAAGCAGATTTAAACCCATATTAAAAGGAACTCTTAATTTTTTATGTTTTCAGTAAATGAGTCACCTATTACCCAAGAAAAGTTTGTTTTTTTATTAGTTATAATTAAACTAGTGTCTAGTCTATTTCATTTCTTTTCTGCTTACCTTCCTGCTTCTGGAATTTTAACATTTTTCTCATTGTTTCACAATGTTTACTGAAGGCAAAGCATTTTCTTTTCTTTCTTTCAAGCCTAACATAGGCATTGCACTAGCTGCCCAAACCAAAAAAGAAAAAATGGGGGGAGATGGGAGAAAAGGAGAATGAAAGGATAGAAGAAATGTTTGGTAGAAGTGAGCAAGACAGGAGGAAGAACTACTATACCCACCAGGAAGCGGGTGGCATTCAAGTCTGTTGGACTAGAATTAATTTATGAGGCAGCTGGACACCTCCACCAATAACTAGGCCAAATTAAAGACAGAATTGCAGAGATGTTTTATCCTACTGTGTATTGCAAAGTATAGACTGCTGCAAATCCAGACATGTGCATGAGTTCAAGTCCTGGCACTGCCAGCAGTTCTTTGGGGTGGGGATGTCACTGACCATTTCTAAACCTCAGTCATCCTATCTATAAAAACAATATTCACTACTATTCAGTGAATATTTAGGTCATGCCCACTTCATATAGTTCTTAGAACATTTTAAATATGAAGAATATGAGGTATAATAAACTTATTCAAACGCCACAGCTAGAATGTTCTAAAGTCTCAAGGTAATTGCAAATTTCTACACAGCCCATTCTCTTTCTCAATGAGAAGTTTAGAATAGCTAAACACTAAGGAAAACTTTGTTAAAGAATGTTATGATATTATTAACTTTACCCAAAGAAGAAATTCTTAGATACCTCTTAGTTTAAAATTTGGAAAAATTAGTACAGACTAGAAAGAAATATGGCCCAAAGAAAAACATCATGTGAGGATAGTCATAACCATAAAAAGGATAAACATTCACCTAACACTGAAAAATTTTTAAAGTTTCTTCAATAATGCTTAAATTGTGTCACTCTCACCAACATTTGTATAAAAGATCAGTGTTTGGGTAAACTATCTCTGGAAATACTAAACACACATTATTTAGGCACTTAGTAGTTATTTGTGAATTGATTAAAGGCAAAAGGGATGTAAGGATGGAGTTTAAGAAAACATTTCAAAATTTCTGCTTTAAAGCATTTAGAGAGGACACATGAATGACTGACTATTACTGAAAGTTGTACAACAAATCAGGCACTAACACATCAGTATGTTCTGCGTTTCCTTAAAGCTATTCCTCTGCTGTTAACATCTCTCTTCACACATCGGGCTACCTATACTTGTTCTTCAAGATTTAGCATAAATGTCATTTTTAGTTGTTCTTCTAGCCAACTGCCTTTATCCTGCACTGTTTTCCTAATAACAAGGCTAAGGTGGTGGCTTCTTCCTCTCCCAAAACACACTGAGCATTTCTGTAATAATACATTTTCACAATGTCAAGTCCCTATCTGGTTTCTCTCAACTCTAAGCTCTCCTGGAGAGAAGATGCTAGATCATGATTAACACTGTTTTCTCAGAGTCTAAAACACAGTATTAAAAAATATTCATGGGTATGTATGTGTCTGTATCAAACAAAGAAGTGCTGGGCAATACAGAAGAAACATGTCAGAAAAACTGGAGAAATTATTGGGTAAGTTATTGACTGTTAAAAGTTCATGAAATCATCAATATACATTCTGTCAAATTATAGCCCTATAGCCATGTTTGTTTTTCTATGTACACAAATTACAAATGTTTAATTAAAAAAGTAAATATCTAGCACTACCACATTATTGTGATCTGTAACCCCACCCCACAAGCCTAACATTTTAATGGAGATAAGCCTATTGAACTGACATATAAATTAATGGCATCATCATATGACTACGACAAAAATCAATACTGGAAAAGTGGTATGGTTTTTTAGAAATTATTAATCCTTTTGAACCTCAAAATATGCAAACAAAATTGTGATTTTTGGACATACTGCCCCACTTTTATTACTCTAATAATATAACTCTAAGAAACTGGATGGGCCACTTAATGTTTAAGTTCTTCTCTTATTCCAACTCACTTAAACCTACTTATCAAAGTATAATAGATGTATAGAAAAATGAAAATATCTTAAATGTACAGCTCATTAATTTTTATAAACTGAACATATGCATGGAAATAGCAACCTGATCAAGATAAAAAAATATTTATCAGAACCACAGAAAAGCTTTTTGAACTCCCTTACTTTCCCCACTCACTCTCTTGATTTTTAATAATGTAAACCGGCTTTGCCTAGTTTTATATCTTATATAAATGGGATCATATAGTATGATATCTTTGGTTATCTATTCTTTTCTGTGGCTTCTTTTACACAAAATTTTGTGAGGTTAATATATTGGTACATATAATTGTAACATGTTTATTATTGATTCATATATTCCATTTTTAAAATATGCCACATTTTATTTATCCATCCAATTAGCCATGGAAATTTTGACAATTTTCATTTTGGAGCTATTCTAACTTTTTAATGATCATGTACATGTACTCCTGTTGGGGAGATACGCATCTATATCTGTCTTTATATATTTACTTTATGTATATCTACCTAGGAGCAGATTTATTTTTTTAAAAACTCAGAATCCCTTAAAATCTCAGAATCTTGGCTTATTTTGGCAATCAACCTAAGTTATATTGAGAAACTATATTTAAATAACAAAACATCCTACAAGGAACTATTTTTAAAGCAAGCATATAATAGAGCAGAGGTCAGTAAATTACTTCCTGAAGGCCAAATTCGCATGTCTACATGTTTTTGTACAAAAAGTTCTATTAGAACACAACCATGCTTTTGCACTACAATGATAGAGTTGAGTAGTTGAGACAAAGACCTCTGTCCTACAAATACACAAATATTTACTATTTGTCCCTTCAGAGAAAATGTATGTAGGTTCCACTATAGAAGCAATCTGATGAGTACAATTTCAAAATAAACATAATATATCATTCTATTTAATTAAAATATATTCTGTATTATCCTGACTATAATAGAGGTTTCATTATTTCACATGGCATAGAATACAGTTATTTACTCCCAGAAGCTATCTGGAATTAGATAAAATAATTCCCAGTCCTCATAACTCCCTGGTGAAATTTTATACCTGGAGAAGAAAGGAATGAAGAATACTTCCATAGACACAATGTCTAGGCTCTGATTCTTGATTTGTGAAGTTGCGTATTGCTGGAAGAATGTACGATAACTAACAAAGAAGTAATTCTAAACCCAGGCTCTCATTTTAGAGTAGAGGAATTTGACTGAGTGGTAGTGTGCTGTCCCAACATTTTAGAGAATGACTTGATGTACTTGCACCTGTGCGGCAAACCTTTGGGTTAAGTACGTATGTACCTGCATGGTGATACCATGAGAAATGGGAGAGAGAAAATGTGTGGGAACATGGCTGTCCTACAGTCCCCTCAATTTGCTAATCATGCTACAACTAAAGGAACCAAAGGGGTTCTAAAAGTAAACTTCAGCTTGACATTAAAGTTTAATTGAGACTGGTAGAAGAGCTGCCTAGAAATAGATGTTTATAAAATATTCTGGCTTATAACCAAAGCATTAGTCACTGAACACCTTTGGGAAAGAAGTTGGCACTTAGACAAGCAACAGAAGGTGAAAGCACTGCATAAACAGCTAGGTTCCAAGACAACAGCAAATTAAAGAGAAACATAATGTTCACATTTCAGCAGCTAGACTCCTGGTTTATTTTCCATTTTTAAGCTATTTTGCAACATTACCATAATTACAACTCTACTTTTTTCCCCTCCAAATATACATCTTACTGTACTTGATTTATTAACAAGATGCTGTCAAAAAGGTCCCCACCAGCTTCCCATGTGAGACAATAAAGGACCAGGTGCACATCTGGAAGTACGACAAAACCAATCCAGAGCTTTTGCCGGGACTCAGAGTTCATTCTTCATTAAAACAGGCATAATGCAGACTTGAAATTTACAAAGCAGCCTAGAATCCATATAATCCATGTAACTTACACAAATCAAGGTACTGTGTACATACAGAATCACAATAAGTGAAAGAGGAAAAAATAGAAAAAAGATGTGTTGCAGCACCAGGCTCTATGTTTTTTCTGAGTGAATGATACAGTTTTATTTTGCAAGAAATGCTCCCCAAGTCTTATAATGAATGCACTGGTAAAATAAATTAGGGCCTTTTAGCCAACTTGTTTTTAATCAAGATGCTAGAAAAAAATATAAAATAAACTGTTGCCATATTTCATATGTGTCAAGATACATGACTCATTTATTTGACAAAAGAGTAGCCTGCAGCAAGTGGCCTGCTTTCCCAAGTAAAATTTTATCCTCTTTTCTTTACTACTGACTTAAGAAAAAAAGAAACTTCTGAGAAATTTGTGCATACTAGAATAGATAGTTTACCTGACATTTAAGAAGACTTTATTGAATAAAGGTAAATACACTGAGGTCAAGGGTAGAACAGCAGAAAAACTTGAATTGGAAGACTGAAATAGTTAGTGACTAGCATGTTTTAGCATAAAGCACATAATTCATTCTCCCAAAACTTTGAGGTCAGTGAGGCATATATTTTTACTGTCTCCATTTTAAAAATGGACGATTTCATCAGACTAGCTCTTTGGGGGGTTAACAGCATAGCAGCAGATGTTGTTCATTGCTCATTGTCTACCCAACAGTTGTTTCCCTTCTTAGCTGCCAACAGAATCCCAGATTACTCAAGTAGTAGGCAGCATTGTCTTGATCTGGCGGAAGACAAGCTTCTAGTTCAGCTACAGGGAATGAATCATGAGCAATCTTATATGATCATGAGGACTTCACTCTCCTTTAACCAAGACAGATTCAATTATAAGAGTGTAACAAGGGTCTGGTTTATCAGAATAAATCTAAGAAGACACTTCCCTTCCTAAAAGCAACCTAAAGAGGACAAAACACTTTTGCTCTTGCCTCTTTTTTCTTGCTTGGGACCATGGTGCTGTTGCAGCCATATCATGGTCATGAGGAAAAAGCCAAGAGAAAACCATTGAGTATCTAGTCTTTGGTAGCGCTCACCAAACCTGTGAATACTTGCTACCTCCAGACTGCTTATTTTGCAAAATAATTAAATGCTCTTGTTGTTTAAGTCCCTATTAGGTAAGTATTCTATAACTTGCAGCTAAATGCATTCCAAACAGTTACAAAAGCAATCATTCAGGGAATGCCTGCATCACTTACCCTGGAAGCATGACTGAGATGCAGAGAAAAGTTGTAGTGTCATTTACAACCGTAATCTCTATGAAGGATTTGATCTTAAACTGCCTATGTGATGGCTAATACCTACTATTATATTTGCGACCTTGATTAAGTCATGTTTGTTCACCTTTGTTTTGCACTGAAAGTCCATTTGGATGTAGTTTGTTGTCCCAAGAATTCAGACATACAGGAGGAGGCCTCAACTTAATGAAAAGATGAGACAAAGCGAATATGAACTGTTTAGTGTGCTATCAGCAGTTTATTATAGTGGTCTTCAGAAACTCATGTTCTTAACTGAGTAAATACATTTACCTAAAACAGGTTTGTAGCTCTGGGGCGCATAAATACCATTAGAACCAGCAGAGTTATAGCTGAGAGAATGTGTGGAACATATGGTCACAACTTGCCTACTGTTTCTGAGAGGCGAGAGAGGACATCTCTGTGGGAGAGGCATGTTTTCATTTGATAGAGAATAATTTACTAAAAATGCAAACACTTTATCAGAAATTTTCACCATGGGTCTAAGAAATTAATTAGAAGAGTTATCATTGGAAAGTTCCTCAAATAAATTATCATTTATCTAATAGAAATATGTAGCCTGTAACTCTCCTAGTGGATACAAAAGGAATGGTGCCTACTACTTTACACAGGCATTCATGCCACTTCAGTTCTCATGAGACTGCAAACTACTGAGCCAGTCACAGCCAGCTATATTCTCAGGACATAAAGTACACAAACGGAATGATGCTTAGAATTTGCAATGCTTCATTTTATGGCCAAACTAAAAACATTTTATCATGATCCATATATATTCTAGCCACAATGTATAAAGAATATTAACAATTTGTCTTGAAACTTCATGTGAATCAGGCTTTGCACTACTCACTTGGCTTGCATTACTACATTTTATCTTCACAAAGGTCACCCGGCTAGTAATATGGTAGATACAGGATTTAAACCAGATCAGTTTGACTTGAAATCCAAAGCTCTTCACCATTACAACATTGGTTCTTAGGTTTCAACGTGATAAGAACTTAAAGTCCTATTAACTGTGAAGAGTTCTGGCCTGGTCCCCACTGATTCTGATTTAGATAGCCCAGGGTCTAAGAACCTGCATGTCTATCAAGCCTCGTAGGTGATTCTCGTGAAGATGGCTCAGAGGACACACCTTGAGAAACAATGCCTTATACTCTGTTGACTGCCAATGAACACACAAAAGGCTTGATATTTAGACTGTAAGAAATATTATCACTTCAAATTAAAAATACATAATTTTTATTGTGAGAAAGTAATAGAGAAAAATAATACAATTAAATAAATACATCTTATCAATAAAATATATTTTCATTCTTTAGGAAAGAAATATCCTTAGTAATATTTTCCTGTAAATTTCAATGTCCCATTTTCTCATCACCCAGAGAGATTGCAATGAAAGGTGACAAAGATGATAGCAGGGAGTGTCTGATTTAAGAAAATGAAAACATTTCTTATTTGTAGCTTATGAAAGCTTTCCCACAAACTCTTATCAAAGTTCCATAAGGGGAATGGAGAACAAGAAAACTAAGCATTTAGGAACAAAATGAATACAGAAATGGGAAGGTTATACTTTATTCAACAAATAAATAAACAAAGGCACCTCACTACAGGCTGGGATGCAAAGTGGTTAGTAGTCAATGTTTTTGGATTATCTGAGCAGTCAATCCGGATAATTTAAGAATAAAGTCCAATTATCAATCAAGTCAGTTAGGGCTTCTTGGCCCTTGACTGTGGAATGCTCAAGGCTATCCTGGCATTGCCTAAGTGAAAATAATTAATTTATTCTCTGCCATATGTGATCCCACCCCAGTAGGGTATTCAATTCTGTTTGTCAACCTTTTTATTTATTCTTCATCGACTCCCTGTCCCTTTCATCACAACAGCTCTTTTGAATCTTTCTCTTTCCTTCCAAGTTCCCAAACTCATCCTCAGAGCCCTCAATTACCATATATGAACTTGCTTTTTATCCTAGCTATCCATTAATTCTCTTCCTTCCATACTTCAATTTTTAAATAATGTCAAGTATTTGTCCATAGCTTCAGAACTCATTATTATGAGATTCTTAACTTCTTTCTAAGGCTAATTTCTCTACCTATGAGTCTGGCCCCATTTGGGATCTTGTACCCCTCTCAGGAAACCTCTCTAATCACCTTTAGCATTCCAGGCGCTCTGTTAAGCATTGGGAACACAAAGATCAAAGGACAGGAGACTGCCTTGCTGTAGCTTCCAGGACAATGTGGAGGCAGACACTCAATACTGGTGAGCACAGTGCAATGGGAACCCTGGCACAGCAAGACTTAAGGTTAAATGGCTGGAGACAAGGGGGTTTCCCCTCAGAAACAGCAGATATTTAAAAGATAAAAGTTCATCAGGTAGACGAGTGGAAGAAATGAAAAGATGTAGAGGCTCAGGAGAGCGTGGCATGGCCAAATAACTCTAAGTATTCTGTCATTGATAGAAAAACTCCCAGGAAATTGGTATGAAATAGCACTGAGAAGTTTAGGTTTTAAATCTAAAATAAGTCACTGAAATGTAGATATTAGATGTGTATGTATCACAGTTTACTCTGGAAATATCATGGTAGAAGAATTAGAATAGTGCAAAATTAGAGGACAGTAGCCCAGAAAATAAGAGTGATCCAGGTGGGATATAATCAATAATCAATGCCTGGTTTTGAGCAGTAGTGGTAGAGTTAGAGAAGTCTGATGGATAAAAAATGCATTTAAGTGGTAGTATTATAGAACTTAATAATTCTAAATGTTAGGGATAAGAAAGAAAAAAAGATACAAGTTGAGCCCTTGGTTTCCGATTTTGGTAACTTATTAATGGTTGTGCCATTCTGGATAGTGATTGGACAGACTGAATCTATGGGGCACCCAAGAGGACATATCTAACAGGGAAATGGAAATGTAGGTGTGAAACACAGAGATGCTGATTTAGGCAGCAGCAGTGTAGGCATGCCAGGTGAAGCTGTAGTTGTGAAAAATATTATGCAGTACATAGTGAGAAATATGGCTGAGGAAGGCTATTCAGGGTGCCAAAATCTAAGACCCTCCAAAGACAATTGAGAAGGCAAAGCTAAAAAGTAGAAGAAGAATGGGGGTAGGATGGCATCGTGAAAATTAAGGAAAAAGATGTTCAAAAGAGGAAGTGAACGACTGTCAAGTGCTTCAGAGGGAAATGAAAGACACTCACTGGAAGTTAAGTTGAAGTCTTCTCTCTCCAACTTATTCTCTTTCCTGTCATTGATCCTCACACTTATGTCTCCCCATGATTAAACAAGTAACAACATTTGATAAACACATAAAAATTATTTACCTGAACCTACTTGTTCCCAGTGTGCTCTCTTTTCCTTAATGACCCTGTCATTGAGAATGCCCTGAGAGTTTACTGCTGCATTGAAAATTGTCTTAAAATTTGCCAGTGACAACTTTTCCTTTCCTACTAGTCACATTTTAAATGCCAACTCCCATAACTTTTGCTTAGACATTATGTTACCTGATCTCTCTAAAAGTCTTACAATATGAAGTCCCCCTTTCTATATTCTCCATTGGCCATTGCACCACAAGTTTAGTTCTCCTCTTAGTTTTCCGAAGATACCTTTTCAGTCTCCTATAAGGACTCGCTGCTCTTTTTAAGCTCTTTAAATAAAATTGCCCCCCCAAGACTTGATCTTTAGTTCTTTTCTCTGGGAAATTCACATTTTCACCCCCTGGTCAATCTCACAAGTCACAAATGTGTTGAGGAACCTCCAAACATAATCCTGATTTTCAAGTGGAATGCTACAGACAAAAGTGCCTCCAAATCCAACAAGCTCCATATTAAACTTCCTTTATATCTCAACCTAAGACAGTTACTCATGTCCCTTCCCTGTCGCTGCATCTCCTAGTCCTCCACGTCCCACACACAATCAACCTCAACTGGAAAGGTGGTTTCTCTCTCTCTCTGGCCCTTATCTTCACATTTTCTCTCTGATACGTGAAACAATTGGAATATAGGGGATCTAGACATGATACAAAATTTCAGTGATTTATTTTCCATCATAAAATAACAATGGCAGCCAATATTGATCTAGTCTTGATTGTGTTAGGTGCTGTTCTAAGCACATTACATATATATTCCTTATTACTCTGTTGTTTTCCTTTCTATGAATTTAGAAGAGCAAGATGGTTTATTCCCTTTCAAAATTGTCATGTGTGAATTGTTTTAAATATCAGTCTGAATAACCAGTTTTCTGGGCAATAAAAAACTAAGCGTTATGTAGTGAAAGCTCATTTTGTTACCAAAATTCTATTAACAGGCACTTACAAATGTCTAAAACATAGCTATAATTATAATAATGATTACCCAAGGCACAGTTAAATCCTGAAATATCTTCTGAGTTATCAATAAAAGATTAAAACATGCTCCATAAAGTCTTGGTGTTCGTATATTCTCATTCTTTTAAAAGTGGTAATCTTTAAATGTGTATTTTTGTAATATACATCATTTAATCTCTTTCAGTAGAACGTTGTTCTTTTTCAGGTCTTTAAATGCTGCCAACTCTCAAGGATGATTTCTAAGTCCTCAGAAATAATCTTACTTTCTGGAACCCTTATGCACACACTCATTATTCTATCTTGATGAATTACAGAGAGTATATTATACACTTACTTCAAAAATCCAATCTTTGCAGAAACCTGTAAATCAGCAGAACAATTTTCATGGGCACAAAACCTTGCAAAGTTTATCTGGAAATAAAAAGTGACAATATTTTTATTTTAGTTCTATATATTTTAAAGATAAGACATCTGTGATGCATGAGAAAAATGAAATTAATACATCAAATTGATAACACTTTAAAAAATCCCTTTCAAAGAGTTCTATTTGAAAATTAGTCAGTAGGGTTCAAATGACAACTAATTGCAGGAATAAAGGAACTAAATTCTTCCAAGAGGCAAAATTTAAAGACCAAATCTGATAAGTGAAACAAGGTTTAAGAAAAAAAATGAATAAAAGACACTTTACAGACTATAGGATAATATTAGCTGCCAATATGTTTTTGCTGAGTTCTTCTCAATTTTCTAGAGCTGCAGCCTGATCTCATTTATTATACATAAGCATGGCATTTATTTAATTTGGGCAGACATTGGAACAGTGATTTTATTTTCATTCAAATGCTACATAAAGAAATTCAGAAATTTTACTTGAGAATATACTGAACAAAATTAAATGATAGTAAATATTCCAGAATTTATTTAACTCTGAGCATTTTAATAAAATCCATAGATACTACAAGGCACATGGGAAGACCTGAAGTATAAACTGGACAAAAGAAAAAAATGAGGAGAGATAAAAAGAAAAGAAGATAATAGAAATGGTGAAAGAGAGAGGCATATGCAAAAGAACAAAGAAAAAGAGAAAAGAGTGAAATCAAGAAAGTCAGAGAAGGAGTCTGGAACATTAAGTGAACAGTGACTATAGTATGGTCAAATAGCATGTCAGACCACAGACTGCCTACATCTGGGGGAGCCGAAGTATAAATCTTTCTCTGATTAAGTAAATAGGATTTTTTCCCTGACATTCCTATTTGTCAAAGCAGGTTATTCTAAGAATCACAATGTAGATTACTCTAACATAACTATAAATAGCTAAGGGTTTTAGCCTGTGTACTTGGATATTAAAATTTTTGTTATTAAAGACACTTAAAAATAGTTGATATTGAAAACTGAAGTTCAACACAAGAGTAAAAAAAATCTGGCTTTCATAAATATATTGCTGTAAGGGGATAGAGAAAATTTGCTCTTAAGTTATCTTCATTTGACCTAGTATTCTAGACTAGACAGAGGTGACTGTAAGCACAAATATCTTAAAGTGACTTTGGAGCAATTCTGTCTGGACAGGATATAAACTAGACTTTTAAATGTCCCTTTCATCTTTTACATTCTATTTGTCATTGTGAATGTTTTTTGTTTTTGTTTTTGTTTTTTGGGTTTTTTTGAGTTGGAGTCTCACTCTGTTGCCCAGACTAGAGTGCAGTGGCCGTTCCCGGCCACCACAGCCTCGACTTGCTGGGCTCCGGCGATCCTTCCGCCTCAGCCTTCCAAGTAGCCAGAATTACAGGCATGCGCTACCACGCCCGGCTGATTTTTTAATTTATTGTAGAGATGAGGTCTCGCTGCCCAGGCGGGTCTCGAACCCGCGGGCTCAGGCAATCCACTCACCTCAGCCTCCCAAAGGCGCAGGATTACAGGCTGAGCCACGGAGCCCGGCAGTGAATGTTTTAATGAAGACTTTCTACCATGCCCGGATGCATCTTGTTTTTGGGAAAACACTACATCTTTGTGTTGTTGGACAGAAAGGCTCTGAACAACAGGATTCCTGAGAATAAATATACTGTGAGTAAAAGAGAAATATTTTGGCACAATTTCGAAGAAGCAGTTCACTGGCTAGAATGCAGGATGCATCTTAAATGCAAGTAACCATGTGATGTGGCTGAAAAGCATGTAATGAAATTTTTAAAAAGAAATTGTGGAACATAAATATGTATGTTTATAAGTGGGTAAAACTGAGCAAAGCAATTTGAAAAAAAAAATGAGTGAATCTATGGGTAGGGCGAGAGAGAGGGAGACAAAAATGAGAAAGAGGAAGAACACATGACAACACTAAAGAACTGACTAATGAATGTAACTTACTTCCATTAGGATTTCTCTCTAGTAATATATTTTCTTCACTGGCAAGGCATCAAGGAGAGAAAATTAACATTTTATATGTATAGAAAACTACTGCTGTGACTAAATGCATATTCTAAAATATTCAGTTCAATATCCTAAAGGGAATATAAAAAATAAAGAAAAATGGAAAACACAACATACCATAAAACTATTTCTAGAAAAAGTTCATAAAAATTTTTCAAGAATTTAGACAAATATTAGCTTGATTTTAAAAGAATATGTCATACTTAGAAAAAATATTTAGTTATCTGTCAGATAAATGTTTTAAATAAAGAAAAATATTCCTACTGTTTTCTTAATCATGTCTTTTTCTTTCTTCTGTTGAAGAATTGGCTGCAGTGGTGGGAATTCCTCTGTACTTCGCTTATTGAAGACGTGATGCCCAAGGTGGTATGCAGCTTCTATCTGAATTGGGGTGAGGATGTCCCGCACATCCTTCTAAGGATGAGAAAAACCATATAGATGAATAACAAAAGTAAGTTGCAGATAAAAAATATGTAAAATGCATTCTTTTCTGCATAAGGACAAGCACAACTCATGGAAGGCAAAGCAAATACCTTCTATGTAAATTGTTTTAATAAAATTGATTATGTATTCTTTTTGCATTACAAAAATATTCATGCTTCTTATGAAAAACACAAAATGAATATAACTATGAAAAATGATAACCATCTAATAATAGTTATAAAAGTCTACATTTGGCCATATTTCCTTCCATATTATTTCTATGAATTTTTATAGTAACTTGACATTATAATATAAACATTTTTCATTATAAACCCCCTGTAAATCATTTTGAAGTATTAACATTTTATTCCATTTAACATTACCCTATAATAAGATTGTAGAAAAATAATATCTCTTCCGACTTAATCGTGTTCTTTTTATAGCTTTCAGTAACATTTTGGTTCAATTTGATTTATTTGATTCTATATTTATTATGAAATACTGTTTTTTTGTTGTTCTGTATGGATCTTTTCCCATTATATTTCCTAGGTTATAATTACAAATTAAGAAAGTTATATAGGAAAGTAATGTTTTGTATATTTAACTTTATATACTAGTAACATTTATTTTCTTATTAGTAGATATCTTTTTAGGTTTATTGTACTTTAATACTTCACAAAGAAAGATCTATTAATTTATTAATTTCACAAGGATTGTAACTTAATATCATGACTAATTTCTACACAGCATTTCTCATTCCTATTGCTGTCTATATGTGGTCGGAAAAATCTTTTTGAATAATTAGATTTTTGAAATTTTTTTGTCCTCTTTCTCCAAAGAAACAGCTCTCAGTTTATTACAACTAACTGCCAGTTCTTACATTTTAATCTTTATGTCTATGTGCAGACATTATTTTTCTCTCTTAAAAAATATTTTCTGTAACTTAAAAATGATTTACCTTTTGATTATTCTCTAATCCCCTCATTAAAAGAAAATATTCCACATTATTATCAGTATTATTTACTAACATATACATAAGCAGTGAAATAATACGAAAATGATTTTGAATGTGTTTGTTATGCAGTTAAGTAAATACTGCACTAAATAATAAAAGTGTTCTAGACTCTCAAGTCTATGAAAATAGACAGTCAGCCCTCTGTATCTGAGGAATCTGCATGTGTGAATTGAACCAAACAGATTAAAAATATTTAGCTGGGCTCGGTAGCTCAGCCTGTAATCCGGTGCCTTTGGGAGGCTGAGGTGAGTGGATTGCCTGAGCCCACGGGTTCGAGACCCGCCTGGGCAGCGAGACCTCATCTCTACAATAAATCAAAAATTAGCCGGGCATGGTAGTGTTGCCTGTAGTTCTAACTACTTGAAAGGCTAAGGCGGAAGGATCGCCGGAACCCAGCAGGTCGAGGCTGCGTGGCCAGGAGCGGCCACTGCACTCCAGTCTGAGCGACAGAGTGAGACTCCAACTCAAAAAAAGAAAAAAAAAAAAAAAAAATATACATATATATATATGGCAAAAAATGGGTAGTTGTTTCTGTACTGAACATGTGCAGACTTTCTTCCTTGTCATTATTCCATAAACAATACAGTATAACAATTTACATAACATGTATATTATATTAGGTATTATGAAGATAATTTAAAGTATATGGGAGGATGTGTGTAGGTTATATAAAAATACTATGCCATTTTACATAAGGGACTTGAGCATCTGTGGACTTTGGTATCCAAGGGGTTCCTGGAACCAAATCCTTCAGCATATTAAGATACCGTATATGGAAGTAAGGTAAGACATAAAACATGGTGTCTCTTAGTACCTGTTCAAGGCCTCCCTACACAGAAACATGATTTTTTTTCTTATCTAAGAGGGTGGGCAAATATGATTTTACTTATAAAGTAATCCAAGAGGACTTATAACAGAATTCAGGTGACAAATTACATGAAATTAAAGCATGATGGAAAATCTATAAACCAAGTTGTTATTATTATTATTATTTTTGAGTTGGAGTCTCACTCTTATCTCCCAGGCTGGAGTGCAGCACACTCACAGTCACCACAGCTCCAACCTTCTGGGCTTAGGTGATCCTTCCGCCTCAGCCTTCCAAGTAGCTGGAACTACAGACGCATGCCACCAAGCCCAGATAGTTTTTTGTTTTTTTTTTTGTCATTTATTGTAGCGATGAGGTCTCACCAAGTTGCCCGGGCTGGTCTTGAACCCCAAGGGTCAGGCAATCCTCTCACCTCAGCCTCCCAAAGTGCTGGGATTACAGGCTGAGCCACCACGTCCAGCCTAAGACAAGTATCTTAATCACAACAAAAAAGTAGAAATGATCTCAGGATTTGAGAGAGCAGGTCACAGTGAGCATATATAGTCCACCTACACAGGAATGAGTGTAGAAAATCTACACAGTTTTTCTTGGTATTAGAATCATTACGATGCTTGGAAGACAATGTGAACAATTGGCTACAAACTTTGATGTCTTCAAACTAATAATTTAAATTTAAAGTTCAGTTTGACTCTACATTTTTTTTTTTTTGAGTTGCAGTCTCACTCTGTCACCCAGACTGGAGTGCAGTGGCCGCTCCTGGCCACTGCAGCCTCGACTTGCTGGGCTCCGGCAATCCTTCCACCTCAGCCTTCCAAGTAGCTGGAACTACAGGCAGGCACTGCCACACCCAGCTAATTTTTGATTTATTGTAGAGATGAGGTCTCACCAAGTTGCCCAGGCGGGTCTTGAGCCCTTGGGCTCAGGCAATCCACTCACCTCGGCTCCCAAAGCGCTGGGTTTCCAGGCTGAGCCACCGAGCCCGGCCGACTCTATGTTTCATATAGTCATTCCAATCTATAAGTTCTTCTCAAACATATAGATTTTAAGAAGTCCATTCTTGACCATTAAAGAAAGAGTCAAGTGTTTTTACTATAACTAGACATATTAACTGAAACTATAATTGAGGTTTATATTTATGCTTGATGATTTTGTCAGGGTAGACCTCTGACATTGTAATTGACAGACCTCCTACTGAATACTGTCAGTGGACCAGGTTTTTGTTTATCTATAGACATTTCAGGATTGAAATATGACTTAAACATTTCTGCCTAAAAGCACATAAGAAGCAGATTATTTTCAAAGCTCATCAATTAATAATCCCTAATGGATAGAAAAATAATTCCCTACCATACTGATTATTTCTGCACAAGGATAAACTTTTGATAAAAATCAATGAATTAATAAAGGTTACAGAAGCTATATAAAAAACTATATTCTATGTCTATGTAATTAAAAACAAAAATAATGTAATATTTTTTCTCATTATAAATTTATGCACAATGTGTATACAGAGAATTGGTGTTCAAATCTTGGGTCCATCACTTATTTTCTATGCAATTTTAGGCAAACTACTTAACTTGTCTCTGGCTCAGTTAACTTATCTGAAAATAGGAATGATGATGATGATGGTATTGATAACTACACCTTATTGTTGTGATGATTAAATGACACAGTATACATAAAACACTTAGACATTATAATAAGTGTATGTTACATTGAAATGGAGCCATATAAGCCAACCTAGGAATTACTAAATTTCAGTTTCTTAAAATAAGAAATTACACTGAACATTTGGAAGGAATAAGAAAACTGAGCTATTGCCAACCAATCAACATCAAATAGACAATGAGTTATTTAACAAGTATTAGACTTTTATTTATTAAATGGTACCTAGGTAATTTGAAGCATAAATCATGGAACTCAAAATCCTGACTACTTTTCTATTCTAGTTTCTATTCTTATACAGATAAGTGATCATCTCAACATGAAACCTTGACCATGTAGGAATGCTGCAAATCAAGGCCAAATCCCAAGTTATTGACTTATGAAAACGGAACAGCTTGAAGCCCTGAGTATTACAATAGCAAACTTGATTAAATTATTCCCTAGGTATAGGAGTTAGACAGTCACTGATTGTCCCTCCACATGTCCACTGTTTTAATTCTTCTCAATAAGCTTGCTTTGACCAAATCACATGTTATCTAATTCATACTAATTTTCCACAAGGTCTTCTCTACATCTGGTGTATATTACTTTCATTATCCTAATTAGCTATTAATTATGCTTTTCTTGCAATATATAAAATGTACATGCGCTCTTGCAAGAACTGTATTTGACAGGTATTCACACTTATTTAACTTTAACAGCTCCACCTAAGGACAAAAGCTGTAATCTCAAAATGTCTTAAGTGATTAAGTATTTGGGAGGAAGAAAGTAGATTTGCTTAAAATTTTTAATTTGGATAGGCATGTGCTATCTATATTAAAAATAATGAAAATTCCATGCCACATTTTTATGGACAATTACATAAAATAGGGCACCCAGGAGCATGCAAATTAGCATATGCCTGAAATTACATAAAGTCTGCCTTCTTGTTTGACACTCATGGAAATCTATATTTCTGGCCAACTTGAGAGCTGAGCTGTAGGCCCATGTCCTTCATGTACAAGGGTGGACCCCTAAAAAGCAGAATTTATTTATAAAAATTGTATATTTATCTTACATATTAAAACTCCAGTCATCTTCAAGTTACTCTCAATCTGATGCAATATACCTGTTAAGAAACTTTTTCCACTGCTCAAAACAGTTTTGAACTCATTAATTTTGATGCCTTTTAGTGCATCTACCATTTTTTGTTTCCTTTCTTCCATATCAGCAAAACATTTTCCTTTGAGGACATTTTTCACCCAGGTAAACAAACAAATGAAAAAAAAATAGCATGGGAGTAGATTGAGTGAATAGAGGGTGGGGCATGGGAGTCATGCCATTTTGGTCAAAAACTGCTGAACACTCAGTGGTGTTTGCACATCACCCATCATGAAATGGGCAAACATGTTGAAAGAGTCTCAAAAAAAAATTCACTGAAGCCAAACAATCTCTCACAACAATGCTAGCTGGTACACTGATGTAGATGGTTTCCTAGAACACTTACCTAGTGAAAGAAACCTGTACTACAAGGGGCCCACCCCTAAAAAAATAATTCCGGGCTTTTGGGGGTCCTACGAGTACTGAAGAAATTTATTTAAAAGGTAAGATCAACATATTTAGATAGTATTGCTGAATTAAACTTTTAAAAATGTTGGGCATAAACCTTTGAAGCTATCTATTCATGAAACTACTGTGTTCAAAAAGACCCTGGGAATACAAAACTGAAAGCCAATACCTGTTACAGTCTATATCCTACAAACTTACACACAGCATGGGGAATGAGTATTCTGATACATGTATGCACAGGTATAGTGGGAGTAGGGCCACTAATCTACACATAAAAGAGGCTTGAGAGGCTCTTAGAACAGTTTAAAACAAGAAATTTGACTAGATTTGTGTTTTTTAAATACCTCTCATTCACAATAGCCACACACACAAAAAATAAAATACTTCAGCATCTTCCTACCCAGAGAAGTGGAAGATCTTTACAATGAAAAGTACAAAACACTGCCCAAAGAAAGCAAAGAAGACACAAACAAATGGAAAAATATTCCATGCTCATGGATTGGAAGAATCAACATTGTTAAGATGTCCATCATACCAAAGGCAATGGACAGATTCAATGCAATACCCATTAAATTACTAACATTCTTCTTAGACTGGAAACTCCAACACAGACATTCATATGGACACATAAAGAACCACAATCCTCAGCAAAAGAAACAAAGTGGGAGGTATCACATTTATAGATTTTAAACTTTATTATAAGGCTACAATAATAAAAGCAGCTTGGTATTGGTACAACAACAGGCATAGAGAATAATGGAACAAGATAGAGATTCTAGAAGCAAAACCTCAATTACTCAATCAACTCAGCTTCAACAAAGCCTCCACTGACAACCACTGGGTATAGGAAAACCTATTCAGTAAATAATGTTGGGCAAACTGACTGATCACATGCAGAAAATTGAAACAGGTCTCCTACCTATCACCATATACAAAAATCAACTCTAAATGGATCAAAGACCTAAAGTAAAACCTCAAAGTATAAGAATCTTAGAAAACACAGGAGACACCCGTACGGAAATTGGAATAGGCAACCAATTTCTGATCAAATTCCAAAAGCCTATGCCATAAGAGATAAAATAGACAAGTGGGACCTCATCAAACTGAAAAGCTTCTGCAAAGCAAAAGAAACCATCAAGAGAGTGGGGAGACAACCAACAGAATGGGAACAAATATTTGCCAACTTTATATCTGACAAAGGTCTAACATCCAGGATCTATAAGGAACCAAATGTACCCAAAGGAAAAAGACAAACAGCCCTAATATAAAGTGGGCAAAAAATATGAATAGACTCTTCTCAAAAGAAGATATACGAGCAACCAATAGCTACATGAAAAAATGCTCAGCCTCAATAATCATCAAATAAATGCAAACTAAAGCTACATTCAAATACCACTTAACTCCAGTCAGGATGGTCATCACCAGTAACTCAAAAAACAACAGAAGCAGGAAAGGATGCAGGGAAAGGGAACTCTTCTATATTGTTGATGGAAGTGTAATCTAGTACAAACACTGTGGAAAAGAGTGTGGTGATTCCCAAAATATCTAAAAATCAACCTTCCATATGGTCTAGCAATGCTCCTTCTGGGAATATACCTGGAGGAACTCAAATCATTCTATAAAAAAAGATACCCGCACACGCATGTGTATTGTAGCATTATTCACAATGGCAAAAACATGGAACCAACCATGCTTCCTATCAAAAGTGGACTGGATTTTTAAAAATGTGGTATATATACATGATGGAACATTATGCAGCCATAAAGAAGGACAAAATTATGGACTTCACAGCAACTTGAATGGATTTAAAGTCTATAGTACTCAGTGATCTATCACAGAAACAAAGAATTGAGTACCGCATGTTCTCACTCATAAGCGGGCCTTGAGCAACTATCATAACACTATGAGAAAGGGATTGGCAGTAGTGGGAAACTGCCAGAGGAGGGAGAGGCACACCTCATCAACAAAGGCACCTGCATAAAGAACATTTGTATATCTAACTGTGAATTGTAACCACATCTTCAAAATAAAAAACTAAATAAGAAAATAAAAGAAATATTCTCTGGTATCAAATTGGGGTCGGGGAAGGAGAAGGTGAGACCAAGACATATCTTTGGCACCTGATCCTGTGCCATCATGTGTAATTATAGTCACTTTATCTATAAGATCGGTTCAGGTGATTGAGAACTGTTAATATTAAACATCTGACACTACCACTTCCTAAGACAACATCTCAAGATAGATTCTCCAATCATTATACCAAAAGAACACTCTCAGATTTTCCCTTATATTATTATTTAAGTAACACCAAGGACACAGCATCCATAGATATGTTAAATATTTATTAAGTTTCTGCCTTATGTAATGAGTTGTGTTGGCTCTAAGAAGAGTACAAGAAGACAAATATGCAAGATAATATCCTGCCTCAAAGATCTTGCAATCTAACAAATAATTCACATGTACTATAATAATCAATCTATTTCTGGAATACCATAATATCAGTATAGTGGCATAGTTACTTGTACTTAGATTTTTAGCATGAATGTCTGCATATATCAATCAGTCCATAGTGTGTTATAGTTTAAAAAAACTACTACTTTGGAGAAAATGCCACTTAACTATGTGCATGTATAGCTCAACAATAAAAGCAAATGAAATAAATTTTAAAATAATACAATAAAATATATCTGCTAACAAAATGCACATTCATTTTCCTGAAATTATTGTGGAAAAAGATGAACTTTAGAAGTCATCTAAAGACTTATATCACACAATAAACTTCCTGTATTTCAGAAATACAAAATGTAGAAATTTGAGAAATCAAGGAAAAGAAAAAAAAAGTATCTATTATATAAGTAGGTAGATTGATTTCATAATTTTAATACAACATGCTTAGTTCACCAAACTTGCTGGATCTAAGAATATTTACGATAGGCATTCCTAGTTCAGTAATCATGCTCTATACTTCTAGTTTTATTAGAAATGCTGCAGACAAAGAATCTTGTTGCTTCATTTGTTATCCTAATGCAGGACCCTTCTTTTCTTCTCAAATATTAGTGAATATTTTGATGCAGAGATTATATCAAGTTCAATCAAGAAATATCATCCATCAAAACTTTAAGAGAAGGCTCACTACCCCAGCTGCTCCAATATATCTAAAAACTGCCGCAAGTTATGGTTTGGGTTTCCAAAATCAAAAAAGCCTCAAAATTATTTCTTGTCCTAAGAAATCTCTAAGATCTGATAATGTTGTAATTTGAATATAATAAAGACAAAAATTCATTTTCATGTACTTACATGGATGAGGAAGCATGTTTTTTTAGAGGAAAAATGTGATGTCTAATAGAAGAGGATTGCATTAGATAAAACGCTATAAGGTATAGATGAAATTAAACCACTTCTCATACCATAAAAGCTTTTATTAACTCTCAAAGCTAAATTTTAGGTTTTGCTTTAGCAAAATCCAGTAATTTTATGGCTCTGATAGCAAAAATTAAAGCGTGGCATGATTATAAACATAAAATACCATGAATTTTTTAGAAAAAAAAATCCACAATTCCTTCCTTATTTTACGAAGAACAGATTTTGACCATTCATGTACAATAATCCTATATGTTACTATTTTAATTATAAGGAGACTGATTAGACCCAAGAAAACTGATGCCCCTACCAATCAGATAAATGAACATATAGCCTCAGAAAAATAAGATGGTAGAAAATTTACATGCCAGTGATGTAGATCCTTACTAGACAGTTAAAATGCCACCTGTGTTCCAAGAAGATCTAGCATGAAACTAGAAAGTGTGCAATTAAAAAGAGAAAATTAAAAAGAAAACACACCTGAAATTTTATAATGGAATCTGGGGATTTTTTAATAGTCAAATTTTCTACCACCAAAAATACAATGGGTTTTATACATATGAGTAGGTTTAAAGACTCTCATTTGCATGAGGTGATAAAAAATTGCAAGCAAAAATAAAAGCAAAATTTAGTTTTTTCCTTGCCTTCAAGTCTCCAAGGGCTTTTATACCATATGTTATTATATCTATGGGATCTTTCCAGCTCATTCCTTGAATGTTCAATTCCAACAATTTTCTCATCTACTGGAACCTTCAATTCAACTTTTTTCTCCTGTCCCTCACCCTTTTGATGTCTTCTCTCTGCCCTTCTTAACATGCTGAAATATCATTGCTAAAAATATAACCATTCCCTCATATGCTACTTGAACTTGCTTCACTTTCTTGACAAAACCACAGCCTTGGTTAACTGTAACTCCTCATCTGCTCCCAACTGTAAAATGGAATATGACAAGAAAACAAAACAGAACACTGAGTATACTCACTTTATGACCAGGAGCACAAGTAGATACTAACAGTCATCTGACAATTTTCCTTACTCTCCTGTTCTCCTGGAAGACTATTTCATATCTTCTTCCCCAGCTCCAAATACCACCCCCTCCATCCCTACTCAGGCAAATGACTTTGCTTCATACTTCACTGAGACTATTAAAGCAATCAGAAGAGAACCTTTAAGGTCCCCATCACCACATTCACTCAGCATTTGCAAGTGCATACTCAAATTAACCATGCAAATGCTAGCTAGAATCAATCCCTTCACTTGTGCAAGTAATCCCACCTTTCTTGCCTTTAAGCATTTTTCCCAACTGTTCTTCCTTTCATCTATATTACCAGTTTTTTACACCATTGGAGCATGTTTAACAGCCTAGAAACATGCTAATGTTTCTCCTATCTTAAAAGAAAAACAAAAGACAATCTCTTCACTCTATTTCTCTTGTCACCTACTAACTCCCAAATCTATGTCTTTGGTCACCTTTGGAGCAAAACTTTGTGAAAGAATAACCAATACTCTCCTGTGTCCAACCCCTCTCCTCCTTTTCCCCATTTACACCTCTGAAATGCTTTTGTCAAAATTACCAATAGCCACCATGTTGCTAAATCTAATGGTCAGCTCTCAGACCTTATCTCATGTGACCAAGCAGCAGCATAGACAGCATTGTCATGCCCTCCTTCTACTCTACTTTATTCACTTCACTTCCAGGTCACCACACACTATTGGTTTCCTTCCTTCCTTACCAAGTGGTCATTCGTTCTCCTCTGAGGGTCTTTTCTTCTCTTCAACCTCTTCATGTTATAGTGCCCCAGAGTGCAGACATTGGTCTGCTTCTTCTTATCCCAGCCATCTCATATGGCTTTAAAAACCATCCAGGCCAGGCCCAGTGACTCAGCCTATAATCCCAGCACTTTGGGAGGCTCAGACGAGTGGATTGCCTGAGCCTGTGGACTCGAGACTAGCCTGGGCAACTTGGCGAGACCTCGTCTCTATAATAAATAAAAAATTTAGCTGGACTTGGTGGCTCAGCCTGTAATCCTGTGCTTTTGGGAGGCTGAGGTGAGTGGACTGCCTGAGCCCGCGGGTTCGAGACCCGCCTGGGCAGCGAGACCTCATCTTTACAATAAATCAAAAAATCAGCTGGGCGTGGTAGCGCATGCCTGTAATTCCGGCTACTCGGAAGGCTGAGGTGGAAGGATCGCCGGAGCCCAGCAGGTCGAGGCTGCGGTGGCCGGGAGCGGCCACTGCACTCCAGTCTGGGCGACAGAGTGAGACTCCAACTCAAAAAAAAAAAAAAAAGAAAATTAGCCGGGCGTGGTAGTGCACGCCTGTAGTTCCAGCTACTTGGAAGGCTGAGGAGGAGCCCAGCAGGTTGACGCTGGGGTGGTTGTGAGAGTGCCACTGCACTACAGCCTGGGTGACAGAGTGAGACTCCAACTCAAAAAAAAAAAAAAATCCATATGCCAAAGATATATTAAATTATAGGTCTAGTTCTATGCCTCTTCAGCTCAAGGTGAGTATATACAAATGCTTAATTAATATTTATTTTCTCTCCAACTCAGCAGGCACACAACTGAACTCTTGAATTTTCTACCCAAAAGTTGTTTCTCTTATAGTATTGTCTCATCCGATGAAAACTATATTCTTCTAGTTGCTCAGGCTAAAGACCTTGGAGTCATCTTGCAGCTGCTCTCAAATACCAGACATACAATCTATTAGCAATTGTATAGGATCTAACTTCATCTACTTATCACTATATCCACTGCCAACACCTTGTTGGAGACATCTTTCACCTGGGTTACTGCAGTAGCCTCTTCCATGCATCAACCCTTGATTCCCTACTCTCTATCCACAATATACCAGCAGGAGTGTTTCTTTTTATATCTAAGTCAGATCAGATAACTTCTCGGTCAAAACTCTATAATAGACCTCCTTTCTTTCAGAGAAAAAGCCACAGGTCCTATATGACCCAACTCTTTCCACCAATCTCTCCCTTGCTCTCCTTTCTAGATATACTTTCCTCCCCATTGTTCCTCCAAATAACCAGGCACATTCTTGAAACCTTTGACCTAGCTTTTCTTGCTGGAACACTCTTTTTCTAGACCAGGTGCTCTCAAAATCCAATTCCCAAGCCAACAGCATCAGCAGCCACTGGGAAATTTGTGGGAATGCAAATTCTCCCAGCAACTTGCATTTTAAGAAGATCTATAGGTGATGCTGCTGCACACATTGAGAACCACTGCCCTATATATTCACTTGGGCAATTCTCTCACTTTCATCAAGTCTCTGCTCAGATGTCACTTTCTGAATGAAGCCTACTCTGACCACCCTATTTAAAATTGCACCCTTGACTCCTTCCCTTTCTGTACACTACCCTTTTTCCATTGCCCATATCTTCTAAAATAGTAGAAAATTTACATTTTTATCATACAGTTTGTCTCACCCCACTAGACTATAAGTCCCAGGAGGATAATAATCTTTTATATCTTATTCACTGGTGTATACAAGTGTCTCAAACAGAATCCGACATAGTGTAGCTTCTCAGTAAATATCTACTGAATTTATTGAGTGAATGGCTATGTGGAATTTAACTGGTATGGCCAATGAGGACAACTATACAAACAGTCAGTAGGTAGGGAGTCCTCTGACAGGTGGGGGCTGTGGACCTGTGTATATAATTAACAAGTATGCCACTTCATTTCATAATAAAGGGTTCAGAGAGAAAATATGTATATATGTTGACACTACTGGTACTAGACTCATTTTATGAAACACAGGAACAACCCAGGCATCCTGACCATTGTCTGTCTTCCACTATTATTAGGAAGGTGGGAGAATTCAGGCTGCTGTCCTATGCTTTCAGACTTAGAAGTACAGTTGTGCTACTGTTTCCTAACTTGGGTTACCACCCTGATGGTGGTAGAAAAGTGCACTCATGACAGTCCCACCCCTTTCTAAGTAACAACTAGAGCTCCTTCACAGAACTCAAGGATGAGGTAGCTGTATCTGTGGTTCTTTTTTTTTATTAATCAGTATTTTTTATTATGGTTTTGTGGGGGTACAGTTAAGGGTTAGGTGTACAATTACGTTTCATTCAGGCACCCTGTTGATAAGAGGTGTTTTCCCATCCCCAGACAGATATTTGCTACTGTTAATCCCATCCCCCTCCCCCAGTATCTGTGGTTCTTCCCACCACCCTGGGCTTGCTGCAAATGAGAGGGCTGGAGTAGCCTCTTGGCTTTCTATCTATGAGTTTAAAAGTGTTTCAAACAAAAGCAAGATAACTTTTAAAAGGAAAAAAAAGTTATTAGAGTAAACAGTCTTTTTTTTAAGTCCCTGCTGTGTACTGATCTCAGCACTAAGTGCTATTGTTTAGCATTCACAATTAGTCCCAAAGTCAGTGGCTGCATCCTGCTGCCATCAAAACCATGGTAATACAAGTATATGTGCAACAGAACACAGACGCCTCTGCTAAATGGTAATTTCTGTTACCAGTTCCAAAAAAGGTGTACAGTTTTGATGCTCCCTTATTCATAGGAATAATGCCAACAAACATAGGACTAAATAAATCAAATAAATTTGCTGCCATTTTTACAAATTCAACACAATGTGTTTATTTGTGAATATCTAATGTTGGTCCTTTTATTGCCTTTAAAATGGTCTCAATATTTGTCTTTAAACTGACTAACATAAATAAAACCATGTCTGTAAAGGATAAAAAAAAGAGAAACTCTAATTCTTGCCATATAAATGATGGTTACATTAATATTCTATACTTTTGGCTCTGAACCATCTAATAGCTTTATTTTAGCACAACAATAAAAACTATTAAGGGAAATGAGGAAATAGCTTGGGGATTATTGCTCTTAGCATTTAATAGTGTATTGGAGTCTTGATGCTTGCTTGCATTTGCTTGGAATAAGTATCTAAGGGAAAATTAAGTTCTAAGCTGAGGCTACTATTTGAAATCCCAGAAAGGGCTCCTGGGAATAGTTTGGATTTTTGTGACAATAGATTTTCTGATGAAGTACAGCATTCCCTAATGAAAAAGACCTGGCACTGTTTCATATGATAAAATTTTACCAATGTGAGGCACATGATGATCAGTTTGGGAATGAGTGTTTTAATAAAAGAAACATGAAATCAACTGTACTTTGGCAGGACATACCCCAAACCATCATGAGAGCTGTCGTCCTGGCCCACAGATGATCCCCACCATGCTACAACTGTGCAAGTTCCCACTGACATCACTGACAAAACTGGCACAGAGACAAAGACATAATCCAAACACAGTCATGTTGGATTCTGCTTCGTTGGAGTCATATGAAAAACAAATCAACTTCCCCAGCCCCCAAAACCTACCATGGAATAGATCTGAGGCTCAGAGCTACTCAAGATGTACATGTCTAGACAAATGGATGAACAAAGGGCAAATATTTAAAAATAATGATGAGGACACACGTGATAAGTGTGAAAAAAGGTGACACAAAAAGTGGACTTTGAATTATTTAGGTTGAGATTGTCTAACATGTTAACTGAAACAATAGGTGCTAGTTCAGGAGGGGATAACGCTTGCTTTTACTACATTTTATTTTTAAAAAATGTAATAAGTCTTCCTCTACTGAAAATATTGAAGTTTACCTATTCATTAATAAAAAAATAGTTTACATTACCCTCATAAATGCTTGATGCGTTCTACAGTTAGGCACTCTGCTTGATACTTGCATGTTTCCTGTAACCATGTCAGAACTTCCATTAGAAAAAAAATAAAATCTTGATGGAGTCTCTGCCTTTCTGTTCACATCCAAACTCATGTTATAAAGCAGAACTACAAAAATGTAGAGAATTATAATTAATATAATGTAGAGAATTATAATTAATATAATTATAATTAATATAATTTCTTTTATTATTTTTGAAGTGATAATATTTAAAATATATAGACTACTGAATATAGCATAAATTCTACTCATTAAACAACTTTTGAAGACTAATCTGAACTATGAGAGAAAAATCATTACAAATATAAATTTCAAAAATCATTTTTATAAATTAAAAAAGGATAACAAACGAATCTTTAGATTTCTATTAACAACATTAGCATCTTTAGTTATTTGTTTAACCCTCCTATATTGAAGTTTCAAAACAACAATATCAAAATTGTTACTAATAATAAAAGTCTTGAGTAAAGTTTCCTACTTTTTTTTTGGAGGCATTTTTGTCCTTAGAACATCTGACTAAGATGAGACAAAGCACTGTGCTCAGGGGTCAATTGGGATAATTCTGTCTTGCATGGCTACATGAGTAATTTTATATATGGTTAGGTTCATTTATTCTTGTTTGTTTCTGATTTGAGGGCTTGCTGCCTTTATTTAAAACTTTTTCAATATATAAAAACACATAGTTAAATCATATATATATATTTTTTTTCCAGTCCTATACCCTGATTATTCATCCCTCTTCTGTTTTTTATTGACTTTTAGATTGATCTTCTAGAGTTAATTTGTGGAAAAACAAAAACCAAAACAAAACCTCTCAATAAATATTCTAGCAGTTTGGCAGGGTTTACTAAAATCTGACATAGTAAATATTCACCAGCTAAAGAAGATCTTCAAATAAGAAAAAATAAAGGAAGGAAAATTTTAAAAGCAAGCAAAAAAAAAAAAATCCAATTCAGGTCTTACCATTAAAGTAAGAACCATTTCCTGAATTTAAATGGGTTTTCACAAACAAGCTAAATTGGAAAGTCTGCTGAGATGTCACTCATTATATAGGAGCAATAACTCATAAGTGAGAGTTTAAAGAATTTATACATTTCTAAAGTATCGATTTATATTTTAGAAGTAACTTACACTTCTGAAAGAATTTATCTACTTATTTCAAGGAAACAAGTATAAAACCTATATTACTCTTACGCTTTTCAAATAAATCTTTCATTCATCCTTTTATTTGGAAAACAATAAAGTCAAAACTAATTGACTCAAAATTATAATAACTGACATTCAATACATAAGAGAGAAAGCTGCAATTGAAATAGCCATCTACAAAATCATTGCCCTGAGTTCAGAAAACAGTAAGTGAAAAAAGAGTGAATAGAAATCTATTCCCGGTAAAAGCCAAAAATGTCCTAGTTTCATTAAACGTTTGCCACGTGAATTATTTCTTAAAGAGTCATTTATGACAATTATAAAGCATGTTTCTCTAGCAATGCTATAATTATTTATGAGTTTCATATACTTGTCTTCAATCATTTAAAAAAATATCTGGTCACAATGGAATTTTAGTACAGTGAACACTGGTTTTACATAAAGGGAAAAAGATCTGCATCTATCCAACATGTATCTTTCAGAGAGCTCATCATTTGTCTGCATTAATGTGCAATTCACTCTGGGGTCAGACTCTCAACTGCCCCTTCTCTAATAGAAGACTTATGACATATGAAGACTTACTCATCCTCTTATTATTTCAGCTCTGACCAGGACTTTTCCAGAGCACTATTAAAAATGAGCCTGATCTAAAGTAGAGCTACCAGGCTCAGTCTGTACATCTCATTACAAGCTAATTCAGACTGAAACCTCTATTACATATCCATGCCATGATTTAGTAAGTACTTACTGCCCTTCATGATGTCTAGATCATCGCAGCCTGCAGGACCAAGTGTACAATCAACTCTTGGTAGGTCTTGCGGGAGGATCATCAACAATGTGAATTTGTAAAGTTCAAATAATAAACCCAGGTATGCTTTTCTCCTACCATGGGCTAGTTTTATGAGTAGTTGTTCTAATATTAGCTTAATTATAACATAATTAGGAACAGTAATCTGCTAGAAAAAATTGTTATGCTTATAAAGTCACATGCATGTGATTTGGGATTAATCATCACAATGTTGGATGAACCATACTAATGCTACTTTCTCCAGAGCAGATAATTGAGAGTTGCCTGTATAGAGGGAAAGGGCATGGTTCTCAGGAGTGCACAGTAACAGTGAATTATTAAGAAATGTGTCTTATTTATATAAATTAGACTCAGGTCTAGACTCCAGATAAGCTTATTCAATTATTGAAACATGATAGAATAATGAAAATAATCTTAGTCCTCTCAAGCCTTCTAGTTTAAATTTGCTCCAGGTTTTAAAGAGTTCAATAGAAAATTGGAGCTGAGGTGATGTTCTCTCTATTCTGAAGAGATTTCACAGATTAGATTTAGTTGGTTTACTCTACAGTTATACAGCAAATGATACTCTTTCCTTTGCTTTTTGTCATAATCTCTAGACAACTACAGCCTTCCGATGTGTTCCACTCATTGGTTACAACTTGAGAATCCAGAAGACGGGGAAGAAAAGTATATCACTGTTGGCTGCTTTCTCCTGTTCTAAAGAAGACCTACATGATGAAAACCAGTGAGGGCTCAAAATAGGACCAAGAAATTATAAAGAGTGAACTGCACAGTGTCAGTCATTAATTCTGTAGGACACACTTACCAATATAACCTGGAACTTCTTTGCCCTTATATGAGAAACAAAGCGTTAGGTCCATGCACACAGAAGGCAATCCGTTTTCAACACAGTCATATTTTGTTCTATTTACTGACTCAGGGTGGCTTAAAGAAGCATCAACAATCACCACAGGCCTTGTCCTAAGAAGGAAATAAAAATAACAATATTAATTGCAGACTTATTTTTCCTTAAGAAGATGTTTGGGTTTGTTTTTCAGTTTGCATTGACCATGTAATTTCACAGGTCTTTCTTATTAATAATAGTATGTGCATATATACTGAATTATATATATGTGCATCGAGCAAAATAAATTTTCATTTAAATATCTAAAATCATTTACTTTGATGATTTGTTTAAGTATATCTATGTAAGGTGGGAAAAATGTCCTAAAGTTCAATAATTAAACTTCAGAACACCAGAAAAAACAGTATGAGGTCACCACCATTGCTGATTTTAAACACTACCTCCCATCATTTACAATTAAACCAAATTGTCATTAAGCAGTGAAATATATCAAACTTACCTTAGCAATACAGCAGAATTAGAGTGAAAAGCACCAACTACTACATCTGGATGATAAAAATACAGCACAGATTAATGATCATCATTTGTCAAAGAGAATTACCTCGCAGTCTTATAAATACTTAACTACATATCACCTTTTGACTATATCAAAACATTATTTACAGAAAATTAATTAGAAAAGATATGCTACCATCTTAAGATACATTCCACATTTGTTTGAATCTATTTATTTACAATAACATTCATCCCTTCATAATATAACATATACTTTATGATATATACTTATGGTATACAGATAGGCTTACTAAGACAAAATTCAATCTTTGGATTAGAAACATTTACCCAGAAGTTTCCCTTAGAAATAATAATAATTATTACAGTTCTTTCTTTTCACCATTGCATGTTTGATTGATTTTTATAGGTGACTTTTATTTTTTCAAGGACAAAAATTATAACATTCAGTAACTAACAGTATAAAGCTGAGGAATTACTTGATCATTTTTTATCTATCCTTATACTCAAAAGAACTTTAAAAATGAAGGAAAAAATCATCAGTAAATTAAAGTCTTCCATACCAGTTTTATGTACTTCAAAATAAAGTAGCATCTATAATAAAGCATCTTCTAATTTATAAAATATGATACTTTTTTCCTCACCTACATATCCATTATTATCTGCATCAATTTGTCCTGATATAGACTGCCCAAACATACGTAATGATTGACTGATTTGAAGTCCTTCAATTCTCTGAAAAATAGTAAGTTGAGTAAGAAGCAGTTTTTGAACACCAAATATCCCAGAGAAGCAATGATTTCACTCAATCATAAGACTTCTCAAGCATGCCCTAGCACGTTTACTAACAAAGTTATTCAAATACTATTTATTAGTAAAATACTAAGAGAGGCAACGTTTTCTAGTTTGAATTGGGCAGGTGATATCTATTTTGTGTCTTTTTTTTTTTTTTACTTTCTTTACTTTGTGAGCAAAGTGAAAATTAAGTAGTACAGATTTTCTAAAACTGTCCTGATTTCCTTTCCTCAAGTCTTTTTTAGAGACTAGGACTCGCTATGTTGCCCACACTGGCCTTCAACTCCTGAGCTCAAAGGATCCTTCTACCTCAGGTGGGACTACAGGCCCATGCCACTATGCCCAGCCTCCTCAAGTCTTTTTTCAGGCTCTGTATTTACTTCCTTGACAAACATGAATAACTAAATAAGTAATTCAAAAAATAAGATGTCTACAATCACTTAGCAAAGCCTACCATTCAGGCTTAAGATGAAAGCCAATTTTTTTAACAAGAATAACTCAAGTTGGATATAAGCTTCCTATGCCATGTATTTAATTTCATGTTCAGATACTGATTTATAAATATTAAGCTGCTATTCCAAAACTAAGAAAATCAGTACTTTTTTTTCCTACATAAGTATATATTTTTCAGATATAGAGAGGACAATTTGCCCAATTTTACCTAATCAAAAACAACAGTACTAGTTAATGTTTCTATAAAAATATCATTGGAAAAACCTTTCTTCTCTGCATTTGAATCTAGTTTTTTTCTATGCACTGAAATGTTTTGATTTTTCAGCATATAAAAGTGAAGTCAGAGTTAAATCATGGACCTTTATTAAAGAGCTATCATCTTACTACTCTACACTAAACAGAGTATCATATGTTGTGTTCGATCTACTTGTGCAATCACGAAACACAGGACTTTAGCCATAAGACAAGACATAGTTAATCAAATCCAAATGGGCATATCTAGAATAGTATGGATATTACCCCAGAACACATTTTTGATGAGCTAGAAAGAGAAATCTTTAATAAGCAAGCTAGAGTGGAAATGAACTAGAATTCTTATTATTTTAAAAATTGTTTAAAGAGTTTCAAATAAGACCATTTACCATTGTTAGAAAAGGGTGAAATAAAATGTTATGTATTGGAAAGAACAAATGAATATAAATAAGTCCACATAAGCACTGAAAATGTAAGGATGCTTTTATTACCAATGCTTCTTTTGGAAACCGAACAGTATGTTACCTGTGAGAAAGTTGATGAGATCCCATCTACTCGGCCATTGTAAATATAAATAGCACCTCGTAAGTCATCTTCTTGTGGAGCTCCAATAGCAACATCTGCTTAGGAATTTAAATAGTAGAAAAACAGCAAATTATCGATATAAAGAATGCAACTGCAACTTTGGAAACTAACTTTTATCATGCTTAATGCATATCTCATAAGAAAACTCTCTTTTATTTAAAAAAACTAACACTTTTGTCAGAAAGAAAAAATATCTAATACTATCATAATAATGTACAGGACTGCACAGAATAGTTTGTGCATGGGAGAAAGCAGAGTGGACGGTCTGAAAGCTACGTTAGCAGAATGGTTGGGGGGTGGGTTTTGCAGCCAGACCACTGGAGTCTGACTCCTGTTCTGCCACTGTACACAGCTATACTATGCTGAACCCATTTCTTAATCTGTCTGTGACTCGGTAACTTCACCTATAGAATGGGATTAAAATAAAAACTCATAAAAGGACCTATCTCACGTGGTATTTAGAGCAGCACCCGGCATTAGGTTATTATAATCTATAAATATAATCACAAGACTTTTAAACTTAAACTTATTTCCTTTAAATTATTATTCCAATCAAGGTGATTAAAGTATCTGTTAGGGATATTTGTGCAAACACACACATACATTTCAGAAACTGATTTGTTCTGTAAAATATGATTACATCACCTTTATCAATTTATCAAGAATCATGTCAGATTATGACACCAAAAGAAAAAAAAAGATTTGATCAACTGATATAAGAATACCTGCATATAAACAGAAAATATGAATGACATAGATGCTTCAGTGCTATGGATGTGGAACACAAAGGAGAAAAATAATTCTACAGTTGTAAGAGTACTTCATTATCTTACTAAGTATTATCTATTTATTTTGGTATATTTATTTATTTGTATATATTTCTTTGTATGCCAATTTTTTTACTTTAACAGAAACCTAAAGTACAGATAGTTTGTTTTCATGTTATAACTTATCACTATCAAATCTAAAACCTTTTAAACAACTCTAGTGATAAGTTTTGTTTGTTTGTTTTTGTTTTCAGTCAGATTCTCACTCTGTCACCCAGAATGGAGTGCAGTGGCACACTCATGGTCACTCCAACGTCAACCTACTGGGCTCAGGAGATCCTTCTGCCTCAGCCTTCCAAGTAGCCAGAACAACAGGTGCGCACTACCACGCCCAGCTAATTTTTTTCATTTACTGTAGAGACAGCGTCTTGCCGAGTTGCCCAGACTGGTCTTGAATCCCTGGGCTCAAGCAATCCTCTTGCCTTGCCTCCCAAAGTGCTGGGATAGTGGTAAGTTTTGACGGCTATTCCAATGAAAACAAAAATATCTCTGATATATAACTCTATGCTAAATGCTGTGCAATTTTAAAAATGCAAAAGCATGTCCATTATGTTAGTCAGTCTGTCTGTGTATCTATTTTCCTACCTATTCTACAACTTTCTTATGATTTTGATGAGAGTTTTATACTAGACTTTTAGAAATTGGCTTGCTTTACTTTTGTAAAGACATGGAAAATATAGTGTAATTTTTCCTTTAGAAGAATAAAAAAATGATATGCCAAATGCCAAGACAATTTGGGTCTGCTATGAAAAACACCACACAGTTTTTGAAAAATAAAAGGACACTAAGTATGATTTGCATTTAATACTGGAGCTGGAGGTTAAAAAAAAAAGCAGGTGAGTTTTCATTTTCTCTCTACACAGTTCTATACCCCCAGCCATGAACACAAAGTATCTCCATCCATCTACTCCCAAAAAATAAGATGGAAGATGGGCAAAGGAATAAAGAAAAACATAAAGAAAAATAGCATGTAGATGCCTTGCTGTCTCACCCAGGAAGACTTGGTGGAATGGAATTAAAGACCTAAGCAGAGAGCTAGGACAAACTGACCCTACTTCCAAAACAGCAATGGTCTTGCTAATATCTAAAAATGTAGAAAATACCTAATCATTGGCAAAATAGAAGATAAAATTAAAAGGACCAAGTAGAAAAAAATATATAGTATAGCAAACATTCACTGAAGTGTTACTGTAGCTACTAAATATAAATATGTTGTGAATTATAAATGAGCATATGATTAAAACTAAAAAAGCACAAAATATGCAGACATATACAAATAATCATTTGAATAATACATCTCCCAGAGATAAAGATACTACATTTAGGAGTGGAGTGGGCTCTAAGAAAAGCAAGTGCTCGCTGAATTCTGCTTCTCATATACAAACGGAAAGACTGCACTGTCTCCTGAAGGTCCCCTCTGACGTCCTTTCCCGAAGTTTCATGGAAAGAACACTTTCTGCCTGTCCTTCACATCACTGGAAACTTGCCTGGGATTTTCCCAGGCCCTGGAGTCATTCTGATCAGGGAACTTGCCTATTGTCCATGACAGTTTTACAACTCTATCCAATTACAACAATTCAGGTTGTTTATTGACATTTTGATGCCACAAAAATCATTTCTCAGACACATGCACAGATGTATCATTGCACATTAGTGAAGATAGTGAGTGGTCTTCCTTGAGAGTATCAACTAAAAACAAGATGTAGAGGAATCCTAAGTAAACAAAGTATTTTACTAAACCTTGCTTTTAAAAAAAGGAAGTGTATTATCTCATATAATCCATATGAAATGTCAAGGTGTTCTATCCATAGATTTTTATTAGGTAGGATCCTCAAATTTGTCACTAAATAAGGCTTATCTTCTCATGTCTTATTCTTATTTTTGATTTGATAACAAAATATTTAAAAAGTGGTGCACTATTTCCTTCATTTTCATTTATTATGGCACATACCCTTTTCCAAGTATGGTACATCTGATCCAAAATAAATGCCCAATAAATATAACATAATTGCTATTACTTGTGAAATCTAACATCTAGCATAATAAAATTCCACATAGGTTTATTATAAAATGTTATATGTAATCATAATATCCAAAAAATAATCTACATATATATTTTCTTTACTTTCATTGTTTTAAACAGTAAAAAAATCCAGAAATGATAAAGTTTGTATACTAAATTACACTATTTTAGATTTATGAAGTTTCATTGAAAGCATATATTCAATAGTTAACTTTTCTTGTAGAATAATGTATTTTATAAACTATAACAGATTGAAGCATTTAGGTATAAGAAGAAATTAAGGAGGTGAGAATTGATAGCACTCAATTTATTTTTAGTATCCAAAAAAAGGTTAGTCTAACATTACTATATACTAATTGACAATGACCTTATCAAGAAGACACAATTATGATTTCTGAAAATGAATTATCAAATACTTATGTGATGAACTCTAAGAAACTGCACACTTTTCTCAAACCTGTTCATCATTTTATGCACAGTTTTAACAGACTCAGTTACCTCACAGAACTAGATAGATAAAGCAAATTTTAAGAAGGAATGCTAGTAGATATAGGCATCAACAGCATTGATATCCAGGGCAGTATACACAGTTAGGACAGTGCTATCTATTCAATTGGTGAATAACTTTCATATCAGTGGGTAAATGGCCACTGTCCCCAAGTTTCTCAGTTGCTCACTCACCCCTGCTCAGGACTCTCTTCTGAAATCCCCCAAATCCTCCCACATATGGCTATTGGGAATGCCTGGCACAGCAAGAGGCTTCCAGAACCCTGCTCCGGTTCTGCAGCCAGCCTCTGTTGGGTTTGGTCAGTGTCTTTACTGTTCTGATAGTTACATATCAGAGTCCATTGAGTCTATGATACACCCCCCCCATATTTTATTATTGCTGAAATCAGGATTCCCCTTAAAATAGAAAAACAGTGGGTGACACAGTTTAACGAGCAGCAGTTTTTTAGGGGCACATAATAACGCAACTTCTAATCAATAGTGCCTTCGAATCAGTAAAATAAAGTTAGTTGAATATCATACTTTATTAACAATGGTATGATCAATAGCTGACAATTGAGAAGTCAGATGTAACAATAAAAAGGAAAAAAAAACAACTTAGCATACCATTTTGGTTCCATTTTATACAGAAAGGCAAACAACCCAAAACTTTTTCATCAGATTCTCTTCCATATGCCACTTTAAAAGCGGAAATCAAGTACCAAATTAGATACTTTTAATTACCTTCAAAGCCATCATTGTCAATGTCACCAAGATTAACTATAGATTCCCCAAATCTTGCAGCGTATTTGTCACTTCCAATGAGTTTTGTTTCCATTTCATTCATTACTGCTCCCTAGATAGAAAGAGAGAAAAGGTGTCATTATAACACTCCCTGACAACTTTACACATGATTGACTGCTATAATTGGATATGGATTTTTTTTCTAATGCATCAAACAAGTTGGACAAACTACAAACTGAGCTTTAGTACACACATCTCAGTTCAAGTCAATAAATATTTATTAAATCTGTCAACACATAAATAGTATGATTAGAGCTCAGAGGACATAAAAAATTGTCAAACTCATGATCCCTAGGCTTTGAAAATCCAATAAATCATTTTGATAATTCAATCTGGCAAATATTTATTGAGCTTTTACTAACGACAATGCACTGTGCAAAGAGTGAAAGGGTAAAAGGGGGTGAGGCAGTGTGTATATAAAACACACTCCCTTTCCTCAAGAAGCCCATGGCTACACAGAGGGCTTTGCACACGCATATAAGTGACTTAGAGGTACAAACTGCTTTACAATACCAGGAAGAAAAATAAGAATATCTAATTGTGATAACAGGAGAGATTTCATAAAGGAAATGGCACATAGAAAGAAAACTATCAGCAAAACACAGATCCCAAAGAATTTGGTTATAATGAATGACATGTATAAAGAATGAGACAAAAATAGACTTCAGTCTTATGGTGTAGCATTTTATCTATCTAGTTCCGTGAGGAAAATTTACTGTTAATTTCCTGAACAACAGGAAACCACTGAAGGTTTCTGTGTTGAGTGGCATAACTGAAGCTGGTCTTTGGAACCTTGTCACAGCAGCAATGAAGCATGGATCAGTCAATTGATATCTAGGAAGTGGGAAGATGAGTTAATACAGTAAGACATTCAATAATGTTACAACAGTGAGTTGTTGCAATAACAGCTACCAATTCTCTTTAAAAACGTTGATAATGTCAGTCTCTTGTATTAAAGAAAAAAAAATCCATGCATTGCTCATCATAGATTTTTCCTCGTCTCAAACAAGGCTAATCATTATTCTATAAACACACAAGTGTTCTTCCCTTGTTAAGTGTCCTTCATCTTTTATTTTCCAGTTGAGAAATTCCTATTTTTGTCCTCTTCAAATATTATTTCCTCTGTGAAACCTTCTTGAACCAAAGGGGAATCACTTATTTTACTTTGTGTGTACATATAATATAATGTGCCATTTACCAAGTGGTATTCAGTTGTTTACTCCCATGTTTGGTGTCTTCTCTAAACTCTGAAGTCCTGGAAGTCAGGACTAAGGTTATTCTCTGTTCTTTTCATAGTCCTTGTTACATTTCAGATACTCACTAATATCAATTATAATTTTATTTTAAATAAACTAAGATAACAGGAAATCATCTTTACAGATGTACTCTCTGACATCAAAGCAGTGAATGGTTGTATTAAAGGAATAAAGGATAAAACAGCTTGACTCCTGGAAAAATGTCTAAATTAAAGAGAAGAAAGAGGCTCTAGGGAGGATAGACATGGTACAGACTAAAGACAATACAATCTTATTTAAATTTTGGGAGGAGAGTTTAAAGAGGAAGTGGTGATTACTCTTCTTCAAGTATTCTCTAGTCACAGAGTGTGGTGAACAAGAGTTTGCTAGGGACCCCTGAGGGCCGTTTTAGTAGCAGTAGGTGGAAGTCAGAGTTATTCAAGTGTCATTCTTTCTTGAGATCATTCAAAAACAATTTCAGAGCACCCACTTGTCCGGGACTCTTCCAAACCCTAAAGATATAGCAATAAGCAAGACAAACAATTCCTTTCCACATGGCATCCAGACTCCAGTGGAAGAACAGATGATAGTAAACCATATATATATAGTAAATATATAATGCCACTTAGCCATTAGTGCCATTTCAGGGAGCTGAGAAATAGAAGGGCAGGTGGGGGAAAAGAAAGGAAGACTAATCTATGCCAGAGAATTTAAAAGATGAAATCAATTATTAAATTAATCCCAGTATTCAACAGTGGAGCATCAGGTTAGGCATGAGTGCAGCAGCTTGCATCTGTTTTTCATGATGGAATTGTTTAAGATTTCAATGGGAAAAAAGATTTCTATATTGCTTTATTTTGCTACTCTTTAAGCTGTTCTCCAAAAAGTTTAGTGGTAATGAGAAAGATAATAGAAATTTGCAGCGTGAGGCTGTAGCAAGTACAAAGAAGACCATTTATAGGAAGGGAAATGAGAAATCTCTATGGAAGTTATGTCTGATATCACCATTAATAAGATTCTAATCATCACTGTGTAAATGATATGCCTTTACTATTAAAATTAAGTTTAAAATTAGTCTAGGAAATACCAAAGTATAAATGACTTCCTGGCTTTATATGTCAAACTTTGAGAATTCTCCAGCTTTACAAGACCAAAGTGTTTTCTCTCTTAAATTGTACAGAGTGTAGTCTGATGCTTAGTATAAGAATTTATTAAATGCTCTGAAATTATTGATTAGACATGGTTACAAACACTTTCTGGAAACAGATTTTACTTTGTTGAATTCTGACTAAAAAACGCTATGCCATAAGAAATGAACCAGTTTTCTTACAAGCCCACTTTTGCTTTCAAATCAAAACAACAGGCCAAGAAGACTCCTTTAAGACACTATCAATTTTTTTGTTTCTTTGTTTAAATGTCAAGAAGCTAATCTGGCAAGGTAAGACTAGCAGAACTCTTTAAACAGAAACATCAAGTGGTCAATTTTGACTCCAAAATATTACTCATAATTTAAAATTGAACAATAGTCAGTAATTACGTACTTATACAATGAATATAACCAATTTGAAATAAACTATATCAACTTTATATTTTTGTCGAGAATAATCTGTATAAAATATGAAAATTAGCATTTTCTCAAAGCACATCTTGTTTCTAATTGTTTTCCTAGAAATTGAACACATTCAATTCTTTATCTTATACCTCAAGTAATATTGTATAATATAGTAAATTATATAAAGACCTTAACTATATAACTATGAAGAAATCTACATTTTGGTTGGGCACAGTGGCTCATGACTGTAATCCCAGCACTTTGTGATACTGAGTTGAGAGGATTGCTTGAGGTCCGAAGTTTGAGACCAGCCTGGGTAATATAGCAAGATTCATCTCTAACAAAAAATAAAATAAAATAAAATAAAATAAATCAAGTGTGTTGGTGTATGTCTGTAGTATCGTCTATTCAGGAGGCTGAGGTGGGTGGATTGCCTGAGTCCAGGAGGTCGAGGCTGCAGTCAGCCATGAAAGTGCCACTGCATTCTAGCCAGGGTGACAGAGTGAGGATCACCAATACAAAAAAAAAAAAAAAGAAAGAAAGAAAGGAAAAGGAAAGAAATCTACATTTTGAAGAACATATAAAAATTATTCTTTCAAATTATACTTGTATCAAAATAAAACTAAAAAAAATTTCAATGATGAAAGTGAGCACATACAAGCTATGAACAGAGAAATTCCCTAGCAAATTATCCCATACGTCTGGAATACCACAATGAGAGAGTTGCCCATTCTCATCATGTTCCATTTGATTCTTAGAGCATCCATATAATTAGCAGAATTTTTACTTCTGTCAGTAAAACAAACCTAAGAATCCATGGCCCTCAGAACTCTGGAATCAGACCAATTTCTGTTTTGAACATATTTCCATAAATGCTTCCAGTGTGGGCACTTGGACATACCGAGCCAGAGTTGATGTACACGAACACTCTGCCTTCCTCCCTGATGGTGCTCTGCATGGGCGCTCCCACGAGGAGATCTGAGAAGCCATCTGCGTTGAGGTCCACAGCACAGACAGAAGCCCCAAAATATGAGCCAAGCTGTCCCAAAGCAAGCCAGATCCAGTCACTGAGACAAAAGCTGGTTTAGTCACAAAACCCGTGATGATACCAAAGGTAGAGACATATTACCTTTTTACCTTTCATTTCATATATGATATTTAGTTCTTTTGCATCAATGCTGAATATATATGCCTGTAAATGGGGAAAGAATTAGAAAAGTTTAGACTGCCATCATATTTTTCTAAACTTATTTCTGTTGGATCAAAACGTCAATTTTTAAACTTGTAATTGCTCAAATATTAAAAAAAAGTAAGATATACAAAAGGCTTTGGGATCCACTGTTACACTAATATGTCTTACTTGAAAAAATATCTGCTTAGGAATTATCTTATTGATCCCATAGAGAAGGCACAGAAATTGTTCTCTTCACTTTTCAAAAAGAAAGGCTTAGGAAAATGTTCTAGTGTGACCAACGTTCACAGAGCAATGTAGCAAAATCTAGCACCAGAAATAGCATTTCCTTCTTTCCAGTCTCACCACAAAACAAGTAGTTGCCTAAATTTCCTTTCAGCTGTAAATCTGTTATTCAATAAATGTATTTCTTGGTATTTTACAATTTACTTACAGGAAGAAAAGTCTCATTTGAGTTCTGTAATGCCCCTGAAAGCTTTCTTGCTAAACTTCTTTTAAAACCATAAATCTTTTGCCAGTTCTTCTAAATGTAATACTCGTACATTGTTCATCATTCTAATCTTCCATTCCTTCACACTTTTGCAGGTTCTCCTTTAATAGCTTATTCATGCATATACTTGTACCTTTGTGAAGAAATAAATACAAAATTGTACGTCTTACTTTACCAATCTGTTCATGTTGAGGAGCTCCTCCAACGACTTCGGTTGAATGCTGACTCCGAAAGTGACCAGCTCCAACGGAATAGCCTTCAAGAAAAGGGAGACTGAGAATCCTTTTTTGCAATGGGTAAAAGGTATCATAAGTCTACTCAAAGTTAAATGAGACTGAATTCAAAATGACTGCGTTAAGTGGAGTTTTAAGAATATTCAGCTTTGCAGTACTCAAAATTGATCATATATATATTTGATGAATATGTCATAAAACTGTAGTCATATAGTTTACATCCTCAGGTCCTACAAACTGAAAATAGCATCTTTACACCTGGTTTGTTAGTCCGTGTATAGTATCAGTAATCAGCTTCTATAACTACAACAGAAATATTTTAGAGTATATAAAATATAACATTTTAAACTTTAAATAAAAATCATTCTAAAGCTCAACTTTTTGCCAGAAAATTTTTCTATTGTAATGACTTATAATGCCACAAAAGGTAAAACATTTTTATTTTATGTGATAAAGGGCATATTAAGTTATATTTCTTATAATGCTTCAAGATATCCTTCAATCATAAGCAAGAAAACTTTGAATTATAAATGAATTCTTTCTGTTTGAAGATTAATTTCTTCTGCTTGAATGGAAAAAAAATACTGCTTGTTTTAAAATTATTTCTGAGCATAAGACACCCACATCTGAAGCACATACAATTTAAACAAACATGAATTTTCTAAGAAGTTACAGGGAGAACGCTTATTTTCCTGTAATGGGAATTAATGCCAGAACATTTTGTATTTCTGTTGAAATACAGATGATAAAGTGTCCTACTACAGATTGATGAAATGATAATGATAAGGAGGATAAAAATAGTGAAGTTCTGGGAAACATTCTAGGAACTTAGGAGGTGAAGGTCAATGGCTATTTTTAGACCCATATGCGTCATGATGTTACCCCTCATCCAGTATGCTGTCGACAGTCATGTTGGCTTTCAGTTGGTCCTCTAAGAAACTATACTTCCTTATTCACATGTTTAAATGAGTCAATTCATGTAAAGCTCCTATAAAAAGTTTTTAGGATATGGTAAGCCCTCAATAGAGGCTGTCTATATAATAAGTTGATTGCATATAGTTATGAGCTCCTAAATGTTTTTCCTAAAGTGAATTACAAAGAGTAAACTAGAAATTCGAAAAATTACATATTGCTGGGCATGGTGGCTCATGCTTGTAATCCCAGCACATTGGGAGGCTGAGGCGGAAAGATTGCTTGAGCCCAGGAATTTGAGACCAGCTTGGGCAACATAGCGAGATCTTGCCTCTACAAGGAAGAAAAAAATTAGCCAAACGCGGTAGTGTGGGTTGTATCTGTAGTTCCAGCTACTCAGGTGGCTGAGGTGAAAGAACTGTTTGGTTCCAAAGGTCAAGGTTGTGGTGAGCCATGATCATGCCACTGCACTCCAGCTGAGGCAACAGAGTGAGACCCTGACTCAAAAAACAAACAAAAAAAGAATCCTCTGTTGATGATTGTAATTACATATGTAAATGTAAAATAATAAGCTAACTAAAGTTTCCAAAATTCTATACTTAAGAGACAGTTTCTGAACTGTCACTTTAACTACTACTGGCCATTTAGGTGTTTAACAAACATAATTTTCCTTGTTTAAAATTATAGTGCTAGTATCTATAAGGCAGAGATCACTTGATTTGTCTAGTACCTAAATAACTTCCAAATTTTACTTGATTGTGTTTGTCTAAAAAAGCCTTATATTTATTTGTAGTTATATTGTAGACAAAAAGAGAGCCAGTCCAATATGATGACCCTGGGGCGCCCATCACAATCAAATCCTGTAAGGAAAAAAAACACAATTTATCATCATCATTTAAAGGTAAATCTCACCACTCCAAACCTCCTCCAGATACACAACACTTTAAACAGTGAAGATAATATATATTTTATAATAAATTTCTGAATTATGGACATTTTATGCAGTTAAAATAAGTCAGAAGCAAAACCAGAGAAACTAGTTAGAGCATTTCCACTTCAAAATAGAATTTCAGGGAATAAAATTTTAATTTCATTTAACATTTATCAAGGTATTTTAACAGTTGAAGGTAGACTCATGGAACACTATAAGCGTTTGAGAGAGAGACAATGTGGTTTCTAGTAAAGAAAATGACATTCAAGTAACTCATTAGTGTTCATTACAGAGATAATGTGTTGCCAAAGAGTCAAATTATTTCAAGTTGCAAAAAATTCTGATAGTTTTCCTATCATTGTTAACTTGAGGAAAAAAAGTCCAGTGGAATTGTGTGGTATATTTAATTATAAATAGGAATTTGGGAAAAGAAAACACAATTAAGATTGGAATTAACATGCCTTTGTCTGGTATAGTAAGCAAACTTTCAGCAATCAAACCTATTTAGCATATTTCTATATTTCCTAAACATTTTAAATATAAACTGAATAAAGAATCCTTTTAAATATTTTTTATGTAATACTTAATATTTATAGAAATTGTCAGTCCCAAATGTGATGCACCCTTGTCTCCACAGAGTCAGAAAACATTCATAAATTCATAGAGGGTTTTTAAGAGAAACTGGGAGATTTAGGGGTGAATACAAATGTGACCTGTAACCTAGAGTATTATAGACTAATAGACTTTGGGAATACTGTATGTCTGATTTAAGAGATTATTATTAAGTTCTTATATTTCCCAGTTATCATAATTTTAATGAAAAATATGAACTCTTTGCCCCCCTACTAGAAATTAAAAATGACATACTTGGATTGATATTTTCAATACCCGAGTTAGCAAAACAATTAACTATAGTAGCTACTTTTGATTCTCATTAAATTCTTCATGAAAGCAATATTCATTAGTATGGATTTTAGTTGCTCTTGTGTAGTACAGCCATCCAAACAGTAATATTTTCTCAAAATATATGTGGACTGTTGAATGGCGAAAATTAAGTTGTAATACCCACAAATTTAACAGGCATTATGCAGATGCTACACAGTGTTTACTTTAAAGCATAACATTAGTCTTCTAAACCTTCAGGAGAATTAAAGTTCTGTATGTAAACATTCATAGTAGCTATTTTTTGAACTAGTACCTTTGTGTAAAAACTAGATATTCCAGCTTGACATGATGCAAAATTTTCTCCAAATTTTCTCACATAATCTAAAATGAAATATAAAAACAATGCATAATTTTGTTTTAAAATAAAGACAATTTTTTGTCTATGGCCATACCACCCTGAACATGATGCTTTTCTGATTTCAGAAGCCAAGCAGAATGGGGCCTGGTTAGTACTTCGATGGGAGACCTCCTGGGAAAACCTGGTGTTATAGGTTATTGGAGTTCTACTTCCTCTCTCCATCTTTGGCCAGGCATAGTTGCTCATGCCTATAATCCTGGCACTTTGGAAGCCAAGGCAAGAGGATTGCTTAACCTCAGAAGTTTGAAATCAACCTGGGCAGTATAGCGAGACCTCATCTCTACTAAAATAAAAAAAATTAGCCAGGCATGATGGTGCATGCCTGTAGTCCCAGCTATTTGGGAGGCTGAGGCAGAAAGATTGCCTGAGCCCAGAAGGTCAAGGCTGTGGTGAGTTGTGATCGTGCCACTACACTCTAGTCTGGCCAACAGTGTGAGAACCCCCCAACTCAAAAAAAAAATTTTTTTAAAAAAGACAATTTTCATAATTTACTTTTCTTATAAAACCTTGCAAATATATCTTTTAAGGTCTATCACTCTTATTTTTTAAAAAATAGTAACTTTGATACAATTTAAGATAACAAATCTTTTCCATATTAATCTTCAAAATAGTCCTACAAAATGGCAATGAAAATATCTCCTTCTGCCTCCTCTTCATAGGAAGAACACATAGCATATACTCAAAAAAATTGTCAAATGAATACATAAGAGGTAGGATTTGTGACTTTGAGTTTATGAATTTTTTTCAAATTGTATATATTTAAGATGTAGAATATCACATTTGATATACATACACATGCACAGTGAAATGGTTACTACAGCTCAGCAAGTTAACAGACCCATCTCCTCAAAGTGACCTTTATGTAGTAAGAGCATCTGAAATCAATCTCTCTCTCACCAAATTGCAGATACACAATACAATATTATTAACTATAGTCCTCATACTGCACATTAGTTCTCCAGACTTATTCATCGTACATAACTGCAACCTTTTATCCTTTGACCAGTATCTCCCTATTCCCTACCCAACTCCTGTCCCATTAATCACCTTACTACTTATGTATTTGACTTTTTTAGATTCCTCATATAAGTGAGATCAGACACTATTTGTCTTTCTGTGCCTGCCTATTTAAAATAACATCCTCCAGATTCATCCATGTTGTCACAAATGATTTTCTTTTTTAGAGTTGAATAATATTCCATTGCATATGTATATATGTGTGTGTGTGTATTCAAACTCCACCCCCCCACACACACAATTCTTTATCCATTAATTCATCTGTCAATAGAAACAAATTGTTTCTATGTCTTGGCTATTGTGAATGATGCTGCAATGTACATGGGAGTGCAGATATCTTTATGGAGTATGATTTCATTTTCTTTGGGGATGAACCTAGAAGAAGGAATTCTGGGCCAATAGTAATCCAATTTTTAATTTTTTGAGAACTTTCCATACTGTTTTCCATAATCCCTATACCAATTTACATTCCTACCAAAAGTATGCAAAGGTTCCAGCATCTCCACGTCCTCATCAACACTTATTTTTTTATTATAACCATTTCAACAAATGCAAAGTGATATTTCATTGTAATTTATGAACTGCATTTCCTTGGTGATTAGTGAGGTTGAATACCTTTTCATACACTTATTGACCATTTTGATGCCTTCTTTGGAAAGAAAGCTATTGTAGTCCTTTGCCTTTTTTTAATGAGGCTATTTTTTTTTTTTTGGCTGTAAGTTAGTGAGGTCCTTATCTATTTTAGATATTAATCCTTTATCAGCTGTATGGTTGGCAAATATTTTCTTTCATAGGTTGCCTCTTTACTCTGTTGATAGTTTCCTTTGTTGTGCGTAAGTTTTTTCATTCCTTGCTGTCCCACTTGTCTATTTTTGTTTTTGCTACCTGAGCTTTTGGCATAATATCCCCAAATTCATGCCCAGACCATTGCCAAGGAGCTTTTCCCCTGTGTTTTATTCTAGAGTTTTGTGGTTTCAGGTCTTACATTTAACTCTTTAATCCATTTTGACTTAATTTTTGTGTATTGGTTATGGGTCCAATTCCATTCTTCTGCATGTGGATATTCAATTTTTCCAGTGCCATTTCTGAAGAGAGTATCTTTTCCTACATTTTGCCCAGCTAAAAATACAGACTGAATCAAGATCCACATAAAGATGGACAGTCTTATTAAAAAGCCCCATGAATAAATGCTTTTGGAACTTACTGAGGGGACAAAGCTTTGCTTCTTCTGAAAAACTGACATAAGTAAACATCTGTGGAAATAAGAACCAAGACCACATCTTTCTTTTGGACGTTGCTAGTCAAAAATCTTAAATAAATTGCTAAGTCATTTATAATCGCCATTTCCTGTCATGAGTTTTCACTCTTTTTTATATTTTAACTGATCCTATATTTTACAATTATAGGTGTGTTAGGTTTATGCCATCTTGGATTTTTTGTGGAATGTGGCTAAGTATATCTGAGCAAAAATAAAAACTCTACTGCAAAATGTTTTAAAGTATAGACCATAAACTAATTTTTTAAAAAGGATTATAAACAGTCAGAAACCTAGACTAAGTTTTACTGTAACTGAAAATTTCATATTCACCTTTTATCTTTTTGGCATCCGAAAGTAAAATAGGAATATATATCAGAATCTCCATGATATCAACTTCCAGGGAGGAAAGACCCCCATATTATTAGAATAGATAACTGAATTCAAATACTTGGCCAAAGTTTTGCCAGTTAATAAAAATTTTGTTTGGTTGCTGGGGTTTTTTTTTTCTTATGGGATAGGGATGGTTAGAAAAGTTAGAAATTGGTATTCATAAATGTTTCTTAGTTTTATAAGACACATTTTTATAATTTTAGTTTTGTCATGGGTATCATTTTAAATGCTCTGTTGACAGTTACCCCAACTTTGCTCACTTCAGTGTTTCTGCACAAGCTGATGCTACTTTACAACACAGAATATCCTTGGGAAAGATCTTTCAAATTCAAAACCAATCTCTTACTCTTTCAGAAATAAAAGTAAATCAGAAAAAGAGAGAGAAAGAAAAAGAAAGATTTGCTTACACTTATACTTTTTTCCCCCAATTATTCCTGAAAGCTAAAAGTAAAGCAAGAAACCTAAATAGTCTTTTTCTTTTTAATCAGACTTTCCAATATAGTTTCATGGTTTTAAGTGTCCTATATTAGGACTCACTTATACCAAATTGAAAGTACATTTAATGCAAAAGTGGGTAATTACCAACTCAATTCTAGAATCATCCAAATAAAACTGGAGAATTTCTATAGCACAAAAAATTTATGAAAATTAATGCTACTGCAATTGGGTAAAGAAAGGAAGAAATACTTTGAGTACTTAGAATATAACTACTTTGAAGATCTCCCTCTCCCTCTCTGAATATCTAAACTTGAAGATAAAATTAAAAAACTAAATAACATTCACTTATTTCTCTTGATCTAGTTAATATGAAGACCATGCTTACCTTGATAACATGGAGCTATTCTTTTACTCAGTTCTGTTCGTAAGTCAGAGGGCATTCCATAGCAAACACCAGTTGGGAGCTTATTTTCCTTCTTTATGTAAAATATATTTTTCCATCTATGCCCACACGTCTGAATAAAATAAAAGTAGACCAAATGATGTGAAAATGGCACACAGGATATCTGACTTCATGACTGAGCAGTGGACCAATCCCAATACCTACCACAATGGATCCATTTTCTCCTGGCTGTCTGGAAAGTGTGACCCCCAACCATTGATTGTCTCTCTCTTCCAAACAAGTCTTTCCACAAGGTTCTCCATTAGGGCTACCTACAACATTTGAAAATGATTATACGTTATCTTGAAAATAACATTATTCCATGAGAGCAGAGAACATAAGCATGTGTGCTCATCTCCAAATGCCTTCCTTAACCACTTTTCTATCATCTTCTATTTAATTCACAATGTGGGGGGAAATGTGGGTTCCTCTGTGAAAATGTAATTATTCTCTCATACAAGGTGATGTTTGTTTGTAGAATTGACATTTGACTTGTATCACCAACAAGTCAGAGACTCAGTGACACAGAAGACTGCAAACTAACATGACTGGGAGTGGGGAAGACCAGTCAAAACCAACACAGGCTTTGCAAATACAACAGCAGTGTCTAATGCTTGGAAGAGCAGTTGCTATTTATCTAGCAACATAAGCAACATTATCAAAGCACTTTAAAAAGGTTTCTTGTACCAAGACACTAAGAATAGAAAGACTACAATATGATCCTCAATAATTAAGGCACAGTTTATTGGGGCTGGAAGGTGATGATTGAACATGCAGAAAGTGGAACATAGAATTAGCACACTATTCATGCATGGCATGTGCAACAAACTGCCCTATGTTTTACAGTTAGTGGAATGTGACTTACATTTTCATCAAAGATAAAATGATTTGAAAAACCAGATTATTTCAGTAGTAACAATAGGTTCTTTGGCAACTGCATAAGTAGCCAGTGAGTAAAACATAAATAAAATATTCATATACAATATAGTAATTCTAAACTGTACAATGAAAAATGATCTTCTCGGTGATAATTGTGGATTCCTTTAATAGCATGAATTCTTTGCTTTATAGCTGGAATCCTATTAAAATCCTATATTAAAGTGATTTCAAATAAGTTATTTTGGGGGATAATAGAATTCAGTACCATAAGATTCTTTTCACTGTCTTTATTTTCACCTTCTTTGGCATTTGACAACTCTATTTCATCTGTGCTTCACTCCAATAGCAGATAAATACAGTAGCATCAATTTGATTGAATAAGGATGTAGAACTTGGACTTATATACTTACTCATCACTATGTGCTGGGTTTTCATATGTTTATGGTTACCATTCTCTATGTCATTAGGCACTCTGTCTCTTCCTATAGCCTTGACCCCTAAATACAGCTTCCTGGGCAAATTCAGAATGCCTACATAGAAAAGGCTACTATTTCAAAAGTGAAATTATTGGCACTAAATCTCCTAGGTAAGGGAGATTTTGTTTAAGGAGTGTGGGAAGATGTTTGTGTATACATTTGTGTGCCCTCCAAAATGTCATTCAGGAAAAACAAAACATTTAATTACTGAAGAAAATTTTCTAGCCCCTCCCCTGGGGATTCTGATTCCATAGGTCCAAGTGAGGCCCTGACCACACTAGGTGGTTCTTATGATCAAGAACACTGTTACAATGGAATGGGATAATGCTTTTCTGGCCAGTCTTCATACAGAATAATGACAACTCCTACTAATTGGTAATGGCTTCTTAGAGGGCTACACTGAAAGGAGAATTAAGTACTGGCACAGAAAAACAAACAAAAAATGCGAGGGTTGACTAGCAAGGTCTACTAGTAGAAGGAGAAGGAAGTCCTGCTGCAGCCCAAACCTTGATAAAAGATAAGAAAGGAAGGGATACTTGAGAGGGAAATAGAAGGGAGAAACACAAAAAAGGAGGGAGAAAAAAAAACCTAATTGTACTGTATGTGTGAGGTGGGTATGGCCTAACAAAGGGAGCTGTTATTGTGGCTACATGAGACCAAACAAACATTAAATTGAAATAGAATGATAAATGATACATTTTAATTTTCATTGTAATGCAATTTTCAGTTTGACTTTTTACTAAGATCAATTTTTATCAATGTCAAAAATAGATGATAAAGGGTAGATTTGGTCTACCTGAAGTTGACATTTGTTATTAATAAACACGTCAATGAAGTACCTTCTGAAAATACTAATTTTTTTCTCAAATCATAGTCAATACTCAGTTAACTAAGACAACTGAGCAGGAGGAAAACTGAGGACGGGTGAGAATGGAGGTCACAAATAACATTATCTCTGTTAAAATATGATATATTTAGTGGGTACTTTCATTATGATTACACCCAATATTTAGAGACTAATTTACAACTCAAGAGGTAGTAACCACCCAGTAGTTTAAAAAATAAAAAGCAGACAGTAGTTCAGAGTCACAAAATACCATGTCATTTGCTTGATGAAAATGGCCAAAAAGTTCCTACATGCAAAAACAGTATATTGTTATTGTCTGTGTTTTTTTTTAGCTGAGCTCTCTGTTTTGTAAATTTTTACACGAAGACTAGAGACACTTTTGCGTTATGAAGCTGCTTTCTGTTTAATACTCCATGCAACCTCCTTCTTGTTTTAGTTTTAGCTTCATCAGGTGACATCACAATGTCCTCAGTGCCCAGCCTCACGCTTAGTTTCACACACACCACAAACTACATCCTTTTCCACTTTACTGTCATCACTTCCCTCAAACATCTTTCTCTCTTGAGTAGCTCTGGGAGAAGAGCCACTAAATCATTCAGCTATTTTAGGATGAGTCCCTGTGGTCTCGCCAAAGTCCTGGGATTTTATATCTAGTGTGGCTCATGCCCTTTCATTTCTTCTTAGGAAAAGGAGAACAAATCAATCTCCAGAAGCCACAAGAAAGATATTTACCCAAGAATAAATGTAGTAAAAGCTTTCCCAGGAATCCAGTGGTATGGCAGATTCACCCATGAATGGAAGAGATTCCAAATAGAAACACACATGGCAGGTGTGTAAATTTATGGTGGGTGGTTGGGGGGAGGGGGGTTTAAAATGCCACTAGACATAATCCCACATCTGTTTGTTACTGTGTGGCTTAAAATAATTGACTCCTAGTATACAGATATAATTTCTGATTCATGGTAATTCACTTCCAAATATATACTATGTAGTTAGTTAATTGACACCTAGGTAACTGAGACATGTGTCTCAGCATCAGAAACTAGGGCCCTTAGAGACACAGAATGTGATCACTCAGAGGAAATTATGGTGAAATTTATTAATATTCTGTAGAAAGAAGGATTTTCATTTTTGTTAGGGTTACCTACATTTATTTATCTATTTATAACTCTTCTGGCCTACTTTCAGGGTTTAGTAAATAGTGACCTCATTCATTTGGCCAGCACTGTCATCATCCCACAACTGACACACAACCCAGAAATGTGTGCTGAAAATGGAAAGGTTAATAAAGAAAAAAGTAATTTAAAGCTTCAACTATGGTTTAACTATCTTCTATTTGTATCATGTATCTTAATTCATGTGTGTATAAAAGAATGAATGTACAACCAAAAAGAAAATTTACAAAAATAAAGTCATGAAACAATCATTCTTCCACAAAAGAAAGACTATTTCTAATAAGTGAGCAAACACATATACTCACATTTAGATATATTTCTCCTTTTCATGTCTAACACGGCTTCCACCCTAGAGGCATGCCTAATAGCAACAAAGCTGAAGTACTTTCCAGTACTGGTTACAGGCTAGAATCAGTTCAGAGAACATCCTGGAAGTCCCCACTAGTGTTCTGGGTCTTTTCTTAATGTCTGGAAACTTTCCTTCCTTTTCTTTTGTAGCACCTGCAGGGTCTTGGCAGGAAAGATAAGACCACTTGGGTTCAGGGCCTTCTTCAAAGCTTTCCTCTCTCTTAATCTCATGTGGGTCTTGAGCCCATTCCTTTACTACTTGGCACTCAGCCTTGAACGGACATTAGAATCAACTGAAAGGAATTTGAAACAAACACAACAATTGGGCCTCACTCCCAGCAGCTCAGACCTGATATATCTGGGTGGAGACCCAGACACTAGCATTTTTTTCAAAGCTCCTCAGGTGGTTATAGTGTACCGATGGGCTTGTGAATGAACTGCTTTATAATGTAGATGGTTATATCTTTCCTGTATTTCAAAAAAATGTTTAAAAAATAATAGTAGCCGGGCTTGGTGGCTCAGCCTGTAATCCCGCGCCTTTGGGAGGCTGAGGTGAGTGGATTGCCTGAGCCCGTGGGTTCGAGACCCGCCTGGGCAGCGAGACCTCATCTGTACAATAAATCAAAAAATCAGCTGGCCGTGACAGCTCATGCCTGTAATTCTGGTTACTCGGAAGGCTGAGGCGGAAGGATCGCCGGAGCCCAGCAGGTCAAGGCTGCGGTGGCCGGGAGCCGCCACTGCACTCCAGTCTGGGCGACAGAGTGAGACTCCAACTCAAAATAATAATAATAATAATAGTAATATATTTTTGCTGCCCTTCATTTCAGCTACACATTGAAATAGAAAATCAAATGTTAGGCACAATTTCTTAATGTAGAAATACAGTATTTCTAATTTAGTCAAAAATGATTATAACTGTCACAAGAAAGCTAATTCTCATGAATTTCCTTGACATAACACTATAAACTCAGACTATCTTGATATTTTATCCAAATGTCATGTTAAAGTGATTTATAATCTGGTTTTCAATTCACCTCATACATTACTAATCTAAACACTTAGTAAATCAAATCAGCTCCATAATTGAAAAAGTACTTTACATGGTTTAACATAAAAGAGGTCAGCAGAAATTAACATGTGATAATTTTCCATGCTTTTATACAACTAGAATGACTAATTCTTAGCACAGTTGAATACATTTTCCCAGTAGATAGTTTTTTTTTAAAGTCAGTGAAAAACTATCCCCCTTACTCTAAAAATTAAGCCCATATTTCTCTCTTTTTTTTAATTTGGGAAAGAAATAATAAAATGTATGCTCACTACTTGTTGTTTTTCTTTCACCTACTGATTCGTATCGTTACACATAAATGTTCACATAAATGTTTTTTTTTCACCTACTGATTCGTGTTGTTACACATAAATGTTCACATAAATGTGAATAAATGGTAATTTTGATAAATAAAATAAGAAAATTGGTACAAAGTCAATTAGGTACACTCTTTATTCCCCTCGCCTTTTCCCCTTTATTCTTTTTTCTTTGTATTTATATCACTACTTTTATATCACTATTGTCATTGCTCCAAGTGTGACAGGGGCTATGGGGAACTTAACCTTGATGTCACCTCCATGAGGACAGATTGACTTTTGTTGACATCAGCATTCCTATGACTCTGAACAATGCCTTACATGCAATAGGCAGGAACTCAATGTGCATTTGCTGAGGGAGGGACTTTTGAAATACATTACACTGTTGGGAGGTGGAGGCTAGAAGATTGCCTGAGCCCAGGAGTTTGAGACCAGTCTGGCAACTTGGTGAGACCTTGTCTCTACAATAAATCAAAAAAGTAGCTGGGCATGGTGGCACATGCTTATAGTTCCAGCTACTTGGGAGACTGAGGCAGAAGGATCCCCTGAGCCCATCAGGTAGAGGCTGTGGTGGCTGTGAGCATGCCACTGCGCTCCATCCTGGGTGACAGAGTGAGACTTTGACTCAAAAAAAAAAAGACATACATTATACCACCACAAAAAATCCTTCACTAGTGTGTACTACTGCAAGATATACACCAAACTCTCAGAGAGTTAAGCTATGGAAAGCTCTTTTCACTATGATTCTTCACTTCTCTAAGTATTGTTTTCTTAAGTTTTAAGATAGTGACAGATGGTCTGAAGGGAAATAGCATTTGTGAGTCTGAGGATCATTACAAAGCATATTGGTGAGTAGGATGATTTAAACCTGAGAGTCAGCTGGGGCCCACAGGAGATGCCTGTCTCAGAAGGGTTCTGCAAGGAGTCAATGAGATATGTGTGAAGTGCTGGGATGAGAACTGGTAGAGAAAACACACAAATGTTAGTGCTGTTGACATCATTATTATTTTAAGGATTAAGCTAACCGTATTATTAATCTGCACACAGCATACAACCTCCTCCATAAAATATATGTGGCACATCACTGTTGGGGAGCTTATCCTACACATGAACTCATTTTATACTTACAGTATTAGCAGAGGATGACTGCATTATCAATCCCATTTTACAGATGAGAAAACTGAGCCTTAAAGAAATCAGATAACTTGCCCACATCCACAGTAAGTGGAAAAGATTGGAATAAAAAATAACATCTTTGATCTTTAAGTTACTTTCCACTACTCTATAGTATATACCATAGGATTCTACAAATATTTCAGACATATGAATTAACTGAAATTGATTTCACCTTCTGAATCTTTTTTCAGCTGAAAATGTGTGAAATATTGCCAATCTGCCTACAGACTGTACAGCCAACTTTCAATTGTTCAAGAAAAATGTCACTTACATGGTCCCTATGATGCCCTGCCCTTTTCCTCCTAGATTAGTTCTCGATATTTTGCAATTTTCACTGAAGAAGGACCAAGGGAAAATGTCAGACCCAAAGTTCTTCTTTCTCCATAGCTTGTTGACAGCCCACGTGAAACACTTTGTAGGTGGGGGAGCAGGGACTTTCAAATGCAAATAAAGGTTTGGTTTATCTGCCTGAGTCACTGTACTGCGGCTTCCCCTCAGTTCAGACATTTGACTGGGGCTCTTAGTGTGGCTTTCTGGCTACTAAGACAATATGCACACTTATTTGATCCTTCAAAACTCATCTGAAATGATTTCATGTTTCAGAAAAATAGTGAAAGCCCTTCTTTCCACCAATTACTTTTAAAGCCGAAGTTCTAATCCATTGAAATCAACCAAATCTTTCACTCTAAAATTTTCTTAAAAAGAAAATCCTAAAAAGTGAATTGCTATTGTTTTATTCTATGTTTTATAAAGAGCCATATATTCAAGATATCTTTTTATAGATACAATAATTATTAAAAGTATACAATTTCTTCATCCACGTGACTTCAAAATGTTAAAAAAAAAGAATTAAAAGTAAGAAAATAAATTCAAATATGTCAATATAACAAAATCTACCATTGCAGGGCTATGAGAATTACAGGAAACTTACGCCTGTGTGTACAGAATTTCTGGCATTTAGTAGGTGATCAATAAATGATCAACGCTTCTGCTCCTATGGGAACCGACTTTATGTTGCTTTGGACTGAACCAGCAGAGGGCACTCACAGTGCTGCCAGATTAGATCAGTTAGCTTCAACTCTTTAATCCAAATGGCCCCTTCAATTTAGTCTTTCCTATCAATACCTAATTACTACTAAATCCATTAACACTAATAATTGACTATACAAAATGATGTACTTTTCTCATATGTCTAATTAAACATGGCGGTGATATTTCTAGAAGATAACAGTGAAGTTTATGAATTCACAGCAATAAAAATAATTTGGGGTAATGAAAAGTAAAATACTCATGTTTTAGAGGTGACACAAGACATGAAATTACCTAACTTCCAAGAATAGTGGCAAGCAAAGGTCAAAATATCAAAATTAGAAACCATTCTCAAAGCATTCTCTTTTTGGAAATACATGTTTAAATGTCATGTTCTCAGACTGTCTAATCTGAGATGGATGCCCAGTTTATGTGACAAATAGTTTGTATAATCATAGGCCTTAAAAAAACCCCTGCTATTTCAGTTCCTTATTATTCTATTTTTATTTTATTCTATTCTATCTAGTAAGAGAGTTCAGCACAAAGTTGTGTGTCCCCAAGAAGTAGTGCCAAGCTTTAGGGTTGCAATTTTATAAATCTGGATTGATCGTGAGTCATCACCAGGTCTCCGAATTCTAGATCACCAGGTCACTTGTGAGTTTGATTCTAGGTTCCGGGTCTTCACCAGAGACCTAGGTCCCAAACTTCTTCAAAAATCCTACAGAAAACCTGCATGAGTCATTTTAATAAATGCAAAAGAGAAAAAATGTACCCCACCTGATATATTGGATGAGCACAATTTAAAGAGAAAAAGTTATTCTCTAATTACTAATATTTATGTATTTAATATATGCTTACTATGTCCCAAGCACAGTCTTAATACCTGAAAACACATATACTAACTCAATTTTCTTAACATTCCTATTTGATAGGTATTATGATTATCTCAATGTTATAAATGAGGAAGCTGAAACAAGCGGCGACGGAGCATCCTGCCAAAGGTCACGCCACTCACAAGTGGGAGAAGGAAGGATTCAGATCCACACCGTCAACCACCACCCCATGCTTCCTTATGATGATTTGCTGTTAGTACTTTTCTACGCTAATTCCAAATCTTGACACTCTTAATAATCCTAAACCATACAAATTATATTGCTAAAATGACCTACCACTAAAATATTATACCTTAATTTCCAACATTAGGAAATAAGGGAAAGCACATTCTATACTTCCATGGTTTTCAATTAATCTTTTGGATTTTAAGTTTCATTTGAAAAACTATCACTGATGCATGAATACAATTTTGCATATCTATGAAAAACAATACACAAATGTAAACAGAAAAAAACTCCAGGAAGATCTGCCCAGTGGTAAGTATTCTGTGCTTGATTTTGGAATTTGCAGGGTAGGACAGATGTGGGGGGGAAAAGAATTAAAGGAAGTCAGGAAGATAGCAAGGTTTAAAAATATGTGAGAGAAATAAGCATCAGTGAGAAATTTATCACATAGTCCTGATCTACGGAGTATCAAACTGAGATGCAAAGTTACAGACAACAAAAGACATTTTTCTGGGCAGAACTTGAAATGCTGAATAAGGTGTTGCAGAGACAATGGATGGCAGACAAAATGAAAGTATTCTAGTAACTACTAGAAAACTTTCACAAGACAACAAAGATTGGTATCAGAGCGAGGTAGAACTAGAAAGGTTTACACAAATAGATGGTATACATTGGCCAAGGTCTTCTACATAGAGCATAATTTTAAAAGAACATGTCTGATCCACTCCTCACAAGGAGTCCCAAAAATGAAGTCTATAACCTTTCTATTTCTGAACACATTCATTGTGAATTACGGTATTTTATGTAATGTATATAAAAATATTTTCTATCTTTAAAAAAAATTCTTGGAGGTAAACTGAGAATAAACACACTGCATTACTGAACCCAGTCCTGTCACTTGTAAGCCTACTACCATGTTCTAATTGATGTTCTGGCTATTCTAAAAGTAAAAAGTCTCTGCTTTTAAAGACAGCCAGTTCCAAGCACCTCAACTCAGTAGTGGGTGCTATTGTTTAGATTTCCTGGTATGAATCTTTGGAACCTAAACATCTTAGAATGAGACTGAAATGTTCAACATATCTTAGAGGATTTCACCTGAATCTGAAGCATGTATCCATTCATTTCACACAAGTTGAGCTCTTACATATGCTTTCCAGAACCAGTCAGAATTGGCTCCTCTACTCAGGTTTCACTCCTTCAAGAAGTCTTTTCTCATCATTCATTTCTTCTCATCACTGTGTCATCGCTATTGTCATACTGATGACATTACCTCATAATTAGTTATCTGTTCAGCTGTCTCTCCTGTCATCTAGACAGTTCTTTGAAGGTTGCAACCATGTCTTAGTCAACTTTGTATTCCAAGTACATAACATAAGTAATCGATAAAGTGTACTGAATTAATGAGGGAAGAATCCAACTAAAAGAGTTGTTGACATTTTGGTACCATTCCTCATTTCTCAACCTTTTGCAGTCTGACTTCACCATTAAAACTTATCTTGCCAAGGTTACAAATGAAATGATTCTCTTTAAGTCCAATGAAACCTCATAAACTCTTATCTTGCTTAATCTCTTGGCAACTTTTAATACTGCCAACCTCTCACCTCTTCTCAAAACACTCTCTTGCTTTGACTTCTAATGCCATATTGACCAAATTTTCTTGCTGCCTCTTTGGCTTCTTCCCAGCCTTTTTTCAGTCTTTTCTTCTTCAGCAGTTCTCAATCATAGATGAATACTGAGATCATCTAGGGACCCTCTGAAAACTCCTGATTTCCTACCTAGACCCACCCCAGAGATTCCATTAGTTTGGTATAGGGCCACCAGAACTAAGCTCTGTAGGAGAATTGATGTTGCAGCTAGAGTTGAGCAGCAATATTTTAGCCACTTCCCAAAGTAGAGGAATCCTCATGAATCTATCCTTGGCCTTGGAGAGTTCCCTAGTTAAGCTCATTCACATCCATGTCTTTGATTATCATCTCTGTGTCAAATATCTCGCCTCTCAATTGCTAATATCTCTTCTGCCCACCAGACTCACACATCCAACTAATTACTAGACATTTATGGGAACCTCAAGCCAATGAAACTCATCATTTTACAGAAAACTTGCTGTTTCTCCCTTTTTCATATATTGCACCATCATCCATACAATAGCCCGTCAAAATCTTCAATAATGTCTGAAACCTTATTCTCTCTCATCTCTCTCATTAATTGCCAAGTGCTGTTGACTCTGTCTTCTGAACACCTGTAGCATCTCTATGTTTTTCTCCATTTTTACTGATACTGTCCTAGTATAGGCATCTATCACATATATTCCAAATTTCAATAAAATCTTCCTACAACCAACTCAATACCTTCAGTCTTGGCTCCACAACTGTTACTCCAAAGTACTTACTACCCTGCAACCAGAAGAATCCACCAAACACACAAATCTGATTATGTAATTTACCACTTTTAAATACCTTAGGATAAATTTATACCTAAAAACTTATACCAAAAAGAATCCCTGCCTGCCTCTCCAACACACGGTCCACTTCACACTCCACGACCAAGTGTAGGCATGGTGGCTCAGCCTGTAATCCCGTGCCTTTGGGAGGCTGAGGTGGGTGGATTGCCTGAGCCCGCGGGTTCGAGACCTGCCTGGGCAACTTGGCGAGACCTCATCTCTACAATAAATAAAAAATTAGCCAGGTGTGGTAGTGCATGCCTATAGTTCCAGCTACTTGGAAGGTTGAGGTAGAAGGATCACCGGAGCCCAGCAGATCGAGGCTGCGGTGGCCGGAAGTGGCCAATGTACTCCAGTCTGGGTGACAGAGTGAGACTCCAACTAAAAAAAAAAAAAAACAACAAAAAACAGGATTTCAAAGAATCCTTGCTCTCAAAGCCCTCAGGGTCTTTATACTGTTTGCTCCGTCTGGTATAACTTCCCGTAATTTCTTCCTCTCTCTAACTCCTGAATATTACTCAGTTCTCCACTTGAACATCAGTTGCTCAAGAAGGCATAACCTTACTCTCCTAACAAGCTTAGATCTTCCCACCATATTTTCCTGTAATAACCTAACCCATAGACTGTAAACACTTTGGGACATGGAGCATAGTTTTTTTGGTATGTGCAGGTCTAGCCCTTAGGCATCTGTCAATAAATGACAGAATGAATAAATGATTCACATATATAATGAATGATCATATCTGTCTGGCCCCACAACTATTGCCAAAAGGAGATTTTAAAAAATCATTAGATGAGGCAACTCCTTTGGGTCCCCTTCTACTATGGGAGTTTTTCTGTCCTCTCAATAAATCTTGCTTTCTAAAAAAAAAAATCATTAGATGTGTCACTCAGTTACCAAGTAAACTTAAGGCAAAAAATAAAGTGCATTTAGAATGCCTCATTTTACATACTAGTTAGAAACCTCATCCTTTTAAAGATGAAGTTAGGGAAATTGCTGGAATCAGGGAACGTCTTTTTGTTAACCTGATAGTTTATTAATGAAGTTCTCTGACTTAATTTCATATCAGTCTATGTTCAGGGATGGTTTTTCAAAATGATCAATCTGCATCCATCACAGCTTCACAAGCTACACTTTAAAGCATATGGGAAATGAAAAGAAAGCTATCTAGAAAAACAGTAAGATGTTTGCTATTAATGTTATGCTGATAACTCCTGAGAGTCTGGTAGAAGTGAGGGTGAAGTAATAATTAGTTTAATGATGCAATGCTAATTAACTTAACCTCTTTCAAATAGGGTATGTAATATGAATCAGGAGGCTGGCTAAGGTAATATAATTCCCAGACAGAAATTCAAAGAGGGGTAATGGTGACTAACTTGAGGTGGGCCATTGGTCTTTCCAGTGAGAAAGAGAGAGGGACAGGCTTGCAGCTTGGAGGTCCAGTAACTACAGAACACTTGGTGTAGAAAAATGAAAGTTCCATTCATTTATACAGAGATATTGGGAAAGCACCTGCTTAGAAGTTAGTGTTATTTTATGCTGGGAACTTACATTTCTCTACAGCAGTGTTATCCACAAGAAATACAGCACAAGCCCATTTAAAAAATTAAATTTATAGTAGCCACATTTAAAAAGTAAAAATAGGCTGGTTGCAGTGGCTCTTGCCTGTAACCCCAGCACTTTGGGAGGATGAGGCCGGAGGATTGTTTGAGCCTAGACATTTGAGACCAGCCTGGCAACATAGCCAGACCTTGTCTCTACAAAAAAATTTGAAAATTAGCTGGGTGTCATGTTGTATGTGTATAGTCCCAGCTACGCTGAAGTGGAAGGATCACCTGAGCCCAGGAGCTCAAGGCTGTAGTGAGCTGTGATAATGTCACTGCCTGAGTGACAGAGTAAGATTTAGACTCAAAAAAAGAAAGAAAAAGCCGGGCTCGGTGGCTCAGCCTGTAATCCCACGCCTTTGGGAGGTTGAGGTGAGCGGATTGCCTGAGCCCGCAGGTTCGAGACCCGCCTGGGGCAGCGAGACTCACCTCTACAATAAATCAAAAAATCAGCCGGATGTGGTAGTGCGTGCCTGTAATTCCGGCTACTTGGAAAGCTGAGGCGGAAGGATCGCTGGAGCCCAGCAGGTCGAGGC
>NW_007258126.1:175826-180395 GCF_000164805.1 Carlito syrichta | reverse complement strand
AAAAAAAAAAAAAAAAAAAGAAAAAAAAAAAGTAAAACTAAATAAGTAGAATTAATATTAATAATGTATTTAACTTAATGAATCCAAAATATTATTTTATATTAAAGTGATTTTAAAATATATATTTCAACATGTAATTAATGCCTTAAAATTAATGAGTTTTTTGTGCTAAGTCTTTGTAATTGACATTATAACACCTCTCATTGAAGGGTAGCTACAGTTCATGTGTGGCCACTAGTAACTTTAAACTATTATCCAAATGAGTATCCATGTGTGTGTGTATAATGCTATTAGTGGTAACTCTAAAGTAATAAAACATCTGGGGTGTCCTTTGAATAACCAAATGAAGACTGCCTTTTAGTATCATTTGATAATCATGTATTTTATTATGTTCTAATTCTTTCAACATTAGTAATCTATGGGTGGGCTATGCTTATTAATGGAGTCATTATTTGTGATACCTTGATTCAAGAACTGTCTGTCATTAAAGTTTCCTTTAAACATCCTCAGTGAAGATTCAGAGTGCCTGAGTGGAAAAGTAAGCGGATGTGTGGAAATTCCCATGGTCTCCTCAGACAGGGTCTTCTTCATGAATAAGTCTGGGCCTAGACCTTCTGGATAGTAAGACTGCCTCCCCCTGGAACCAAGGAAATGAGAGAAGCAGTACCTCTCAGGTTGGGAGATGAAAAAAGGCTGATTATATGCAGGAAGAAATGTACCTTGTGGTACTATCCAGGCAACTCTCTTGATACTGCCTCTGCAGCAATTCACTTCTCTAAAAGGGGTATTTTACTCCTAACCATCTCTGGGCATTCTAGATAAAAGGGCATTTGCTGCTCACTTCTGATTATGGCTACAGTGAATACAGCATGGGATGCAGCATTACCTACAGAGGTAGAGTAGGGTGGAGAAGGTATCGCCCTGCTCTTTTGAGGGGAGGAGTTTAACTGAACCAACTATTGATCTGAAATTGTACAGAGACTTAAAGACTAGTCATGCAGATATTTTTTAATTATGTAGAAGATAAGTGCCATTTTAAGAGACCCTGAACACCTTCAAGTTCTTTTTTTTTTCCCCTTAGGATTTTCCTACATAGCTCAGAATCCAATATAATTATGTAGCAATCATTAAGATCCAAATAGCCACTTTGATTGCCATGGAAGGACCATTTCTTTTTATTATTATTTTTAAGTCTAATTTTTATTCTAGATTTGGGGCATGTTAGTTACATGGAAATATTGTGTCATAGCAAGTAAAATTATTTCAAATGAAAGAAGATACCATACTGACATGGCAATCGTAGCTCAATCTTGAGTTCTAATAGCATTTTTCTGTTGAGTCAACACAAAAATATTTTTCATTATGTTTCATTTCAACTGTTATCTTTTAATTTATACTTTTACCTTTTAAATTTTTGTTTCAGTTTATCAATTATCCTTATTGTTAATATCAACCTGCTTATTACAAAGAGCATACAAATAATAGATTTAAGTAGAAAATAGAGATGAGAATAAATACACTATTACTTGAATGTCTACTATGTGTCAGGTACTTTGCTAAGTATTTTCCAAACTTTAGAATTACACACATTTGAGACGGGACAACTGAAGCCATTTTATACAGAAAATTCACACACACACACACACACACACACACACACCTGTATTAAATGGCTTATATGAGTGAATAAACACAGAAACAGAAAACTGAATATGTATTGTATGTTATATCACTTATAAGAGGGAGCTCAACACTGGGACACATGGACATAAAGATGGGAAAAACAGACAGTGGGGACTCCTAAAGGGGGGAGGACGGAAGAAGGTAAGGACTGAAAAATCATTTGTTGGATACCATGCTCACCACCTGGGTGACAGGCTCAATAGAATCCCAGATCTCATCATCACCCAATATACACATGTAATAACCACGCACATGCATTCCTTGAATCTAAAATGACTTTTTAAAAGTGACTGTGAGCTTATTAACTTAAAAAAAGACAGCTTATATGTATCTATATGCACTCTTGAGAACTTCTTTATACAAAATAGTACGTAGTCCACAAACCTGAGATCCTAAAATATCTCTGTTAACACTTCATTGTTGTCAGTATTTTCTTTCTAGACTTTAGCCTCAATCTGTTTTACACTTTTATTTCTTCTGAATTAGTCTGAATAGAGACACATCATCTCTTTAGATAAGAAGAGATATACACATTGTTTAGAATGTTACATGAGAAGTAACTTCAGTCAACTCTGTGACAAATACTAAAGCTATTACTACAGTTCTTAATGTTTTAATCAGTTGACTGACTAGGAATTGAGTCTTTTTTTGTTTTTTGCCTTTCATCTCAATAAGCACCTTGTTAATTGACCAAATTTTTGAAAGTTAAAAATAGCACGTTGGCTTGTCATTTCCAATTAATTCTCTTACTCATCAATCAGGTTGATGGTAATCAAACTTTTCTTTTATTTGTTCATCCATCCTACAAATCTTCTTCTAATTTATGTTTGTCACACATCAACCATGTGTACATTTCTCTGATAATGTTTCTATAGTCAGCCCCTATGCTTCATATGCCCAAAGAATTTAGGCTTGCCTTCAATTGACAGACATTATCACATCAAATTTTATATAGCATTATGACATGATCTATCCAGTTAAACACAGACATCCAGAAATAGATTCATTGTCCATCCAGACAGGAAGTAAGTGCTAAATACCAGCAGTTATAAAGGCATGGATCAGGAAACTATGACAGGATAACAGAAATGAAACTGTTCCCTCCTGAGACCTTGCCAAGATCCTCTGGCAGACTAAGTCTGTCTGTTTCACTCCCTAATTCTTTACCCCACAACTCTCCCATGATAATTATGCTTTGCAAAATCATTCCAAATGTATAGGTCTATGAGTGTTGTGTGCATGCCTAGTCTGCCTTCTGGGATGGAGGATGCTTAAACAAGAGGTTGGAGCTTATTCTACACGCAAGAAATCATGCCTGGACTTTTACGGGAGCTCTCCAAGTAAAAAGTAAAAATTCCATTGTGTGCATCATTTATTTGAATTCATTCTTACAAAGGGAACCAGCTTCAATGTTTAAAAACAAAAAAGGCAAAGACTACTATAAAAAGAAAAAGGAGCTAAACATGCAATGATTAGATAATCTCAAAAAGTCCATTTATTGCAAGGATAAATATTAAAAAGTACCAATCATGACCTTTCTATTCATCATTTATAGTTGACCTCTCAAGCTCAGCAGACAACATATGGACACTTCACTTAATTTTATTTGCACTGAGGATGCATACAGGAGAGGAAAGGGCTTAGAGAGTGGACTCAAGCTGACTTGACTTGGCATACCATCTACCATTCACCAGCTAAGTGACTTTAGAAAAGGTACCTGCAGCTTTCTGGGCCAGAGTTCTTCTGTGTAAAGTAGAAATAATGTCAACCATGACCCAGGGTTGCTTTGAGGGGGCAAATATTGGGTAATATGTACAGCAGCACCGAAAACTTTGAAACAAATCGGCCTGAATTAATATTAGTTCCTCTTTCTTCCCCCACTTGTCTGTGTGCAACAAATTTGCTTTTGACTTTGAAATATGAACCGTCTCCCCTCCCACACCAGTAAACATTTTTTTCAAGTGTCATAAATCTAAAAAGAGACATTTTAAGAAACGACTGCAAAAATGATGGACCATTTAACATGAGAGTTTGGGGACTGGAAAATTATCATGCTAAGCCTCATGCTAACTATATTAACAATGGAGATGCCAACCGTCCTTGTACTTTTCTTTTTATCTCGCATATTCTAAGTAAATCTATATTACTGAAGCAAAAAGTCCTTAGGCCTAAATGAGAGGATGTGGGATCAATTCCAACTGCCATGCCTCATCTGCCCCTCTGCCTGTTCTTTAACAAGATTGATAGGTCAAAGATGGAAATAAATTCTTAAGAATTGACTCAGCTGAATCCTGCCCTTAATATGTGGAGAGGCCTTGCAATGTGTTTTACACATGGAAGGAGAGAGGGAGAGGTGAAAAGAAGATATCCTAAGAAACTTCGCTCTGCATAGTTTTGTCAGAGTATCATCATTGCCACAAGCAAAAGGGAAAAAAATATTGACAGAGAGGAGGCGATCTCTTTCAGTTAAGGTAAGATGGTGTGGAGTATAGGGTTAAAACTGAAAATCTATACATTTCAAGCTAGAAGAAACAGGCGACACGAGTTTTTCCAGGACTCGCCCTGTGGTGGGGTCCATAACGCGGGAGGCTGGAGCGGGGCTGGGGGCGGGCGCCAACTCGAGGTCCCAGACGCAACTCACCCAGTTGGAGCTGTTCGCAGGTCTGGCCTGGATTTCCTCCTATCCGGCATCTGTAGATCGCCCCGGGATTGACCACTGAAGCGTTGGCGAGCCAGTTGGCTTTGGGCGCCCCCACCACGAGCCTGAAGCGAGAGGCGTGCACGTGCTCTCAGACGTGAGCTGCGCTGCCCACTGAGAGCCGCGTCTCAAAAGTGGCAGGCGGCGGTGGGGCAGCTCGCCTCTCCTCCTCCACCCAGCGCCCCTCG
>NW_007258126.1:130167-175078 GCF_000164805.1 Carlito syrichta | reverse complement strand
AGGGAAGCGGGGCCGTGTGGCCCCAGCCCGCGCGCCCCCAGCTGAGGACGCCCAGCCTCCGCGGCCACCCCGACGTGGCCCAAAGGGGACAAACCCGGGGACGGGGACCGCGGCGGGGAGTCGTCCAGTCCTTCCGCAAGCGTTAAGCACTCTGATTTTGGGGTTCAGCAACCACTAGAGAAATAATCCAGAAGGTCACACATTCAAAATAACCCTCCCACCCAAAAAAAAAAACAACAAAAAAAAAACAAAACCCGAACTCCCTGAAGGCGCCAGGGGAACATTTTGGTGTCAAAGACGTTATAGCTATAGCTATAGCTCTTCTCTGGGAGACGCACAGCCCTGCATCGCTCTATGCCCACTTCCTTCCTCCACACACTTCCTCTTCAGCCCGGTTGCACGCGTGAGCAAGCCAGCAGGCTCCCAGGCCGAACGGCATGCAGTGTAGGCTGTTGCTGACCCCAACAGAGAGGGTGGATAAGGAAGCACCCAGACTTGATACGCGGGAATGGATTCCTCCTACTGGTTCTTGATTATCTCCCTTTTCACACAACCACTCAATTGCCACGGGATGCACCAACCACCAGACCTGCAGACCCAGTGTGAGAGATCAGGGTTCTAATGAGTCTCTGAAAGTGCGCTAGAGACCCACAACACACTTGAACTGGGAAATGATTCTTATCCTAATGCAATCCACAAGCGTCTCGGGTATTCTTCTTCAGCACCCAGAGAGCCAGTCATAGATGATGGTTAGACTAATATTTTCAGAAGATGCAGTCTAGTATTTATTGTTGTTATATGGAAAAACAACAGAAGAAAGAAAAAGGCCTCATGGAAGGGTGTGTCTGTGTGCCAAAACCACTGAAATAGCACACCTCACGTAACAGCAGACACATAATTGAAATGCTTGTTTCAGTCTGAGCAACAAGGTGAGACCCCATCTCTACAAAAAAAAAGTAAAAAAATTAGACACGTGTGCCTGTAGCCCTAGCTACTGGAGAGGCTGATGCAGGAGTATTGTTTGAGTTCAGGAGTTCTAGGTTACAATGAGCTATGATCTGCCACTGCACTTCAGCCTGGACAGTTAAGGGAGATATTGTGTCTTAATCAAACAAAATATTGTTCATTTATTTGGCACACTCATTGGGCAGCACTTTGCTAGGCTCAAAGGATTCTCTGTGAACAAGGCAGGACTGATACAAACCTTCAGGAAAATTTTCGCTCAAATAGTAGATAGAAAAAACTTTTAGGAGTTTGAGAAAGTTCCAGATCCTTTAGAGAAACTTAAAGGGAGACTTGAAGGACAGAAAAGCAAAGGATTTTGAGAGGAGGAATGAGGGAGACCTCCAGCAGGGCCAGGTAGAGGAACTGAGAGAGATTGCCTGGCTAACTGTTCAGCTGCCCATACAGGTTGGTATGCTATGAAGCTGACTAGGGGAAGCAGGAACAATGGTGACACTCATAAGGTTGGGAATGTTCAACTCTATGTTGGGGCTGATGACGGATTTGTCTCCGTCAACTATGGGTTTCAAAAGTGTGAAGGCAAGACTGAATACAGAAAGCCTAACTTTGGAGGGTCCTGCAGCAGTAAGTAGAGAGCGCATGGTGGCCTGAGCTGGGAAGTAGCAGAAGGATAGAGGAAAAATTGGAGTCAAGAAAGACCCCAATAGAAGTTGATCAGTATGAATATGGAGCTAAGATAAGCTGCCAGGGTAAAGCCCATGTTTGGAATTGGGAACTGGGTGTGTGGCGCTACACTTTGTGGAGAAAAAACACTGAGAAATGAAGTTGTGAGTGTGTCTGCATGCATGCAGATGGGACATGGATAAGTTACATTGTAGATGTGGGGAGTTTGAGATGTTTGTGGAATGTTAGAATATTCTTGCTGTACTCAACCCAGTTATTTTTACTGTCAACGGACAAAACAAGAAGAATGTTAAACTTCTCTTACTATCTGCAGCAAAGTAAAAGGTATATGATAAACATATTATAACCATGAAATGTAATGGCTGCCTGAAATGTTATCAGGGCCCGTGGTGAATGGTCCTACTCTGTTTCTTTGTGTAGTAGTGTTGAGTGTGTTTCTTTCTGAATAGGTCTACCTTCTTATGTTAACCCAGTTCAACAACCAGCTTACATTGTCATAATTCTAAAACAAGTAATTCTTCTCACGGGCAGCCACAAAATCTCCAGTTGAGCCTTGGGAAGCAGGTTTATAAAAGTCACTCTGGCATCTTCCAGGTACTGGTCAAGCCAGAGTCACTGATCTGAACCCCTAACTCTTTCCTTCCCGTCACCAAAATATTCTACAATGGAAGCCATTCAACACAATTCTTTTCAGAGCACAGTTAAGGGGACTAGTGACCTGCAGAGTTGTTGACAGGGCAGGGACCTTATTTCCATGGTTATGGTTATGGTTATGATTCACTACCTTCTGAGAAACAGCCACCCTATATTACCTCTCATGCTATGTTAGCCTGAGTTTTCTTCCTCCTGGGTTTAGAAAAGAGCTCACTTTTCCTAACATCAGCAGGAATAAAGCATGTTTTATGTTGCTTTGACAAAGCCCAAAGTTACTTCTCTCTCTCATCAGTGCTTTTGAAAGTAGATGTGAGAATCAGGCAGGGCAGGGGGATGGGGAGGAGAAGAGGAGGACTTATTAAAATGATTTATGCTGATCCCTCACACTCAACTGAACTTAAATATTTGGTCATTCAATTAATATGTCATTTGATTAATATGTATCAAGTGTCCACTGTGTGCCAGGAATTGTATTAAGGATTCAAACAAGCGTAGTAGACAAAATACAAGTGGTCTCCAACATGTAAGAAGTTCTACCCAGTAAAGAGAACTCTAATATGGACTGACTCATCCAACTTTTCCGTTGTTATAGAACGAGCATTTCCCTTCCTAAAAGACTGTTTTCTCAAGACACCACCCTTTTGAGCCCCCTTCCCTTATTTTGTGTCAGAGTCTTACTCTGTTACCCGGCTAGAGTGTAGTGGCACAATTATGACTCACCGCAGCCTTGACCTTCTGGGCTCAGGTAATCCTTCTGCCTGAGCCTTTCAATAGCTGGGACTACAGGCATGTGACAACACATCCAGCTAATTTTTAGATTTTTGTTTGTTTGTTTGGTAGAGATGAGGTCTGGCTATTTTACCCAGGCTGGTCTCAAACTTCTAGACTCAAATGATCCCCCTGCCTCACCTTCCCAAAGCACTGGGATTATAGGCACGAATCACCATGCTTTGTCTTTTTTTCCCTGTCTTCCATCTGTCCACTCTACATTTCCATCACTGTCTCCTTTCTCTCCACCATAAGCATTGGAAAACCCTAGGGTGGTATTGTGGACTTCGTTTCTTCTCTCTCCATCCTCCCTCTATAGGAGATCTAACGTGTTCTAAATTCCATGAATCATTGACAGAACCAAGAGCAAAAGTCATATGATTATTTCAATAGATGCTGAAATAGTATTTGATAAAACTTAACATCACTTTATGGTAAAAATCCTCATCAAAGTAGGTGTACAGGGAACATAACTCAAAATAATAAAGGTCATATATGACAAACTCATAGCCAACATCATACTAAACAGGGAAAAATTGAAGGCCTTTCTCTTAAGGACTGGAACAAGTCAAGGATGCCCACTCGTATTCAGAATAATGCTGGAAGTTCTGGCCAGAGTAATTTGGCAAGAGAGAGAAATGAAGCGTAACCAAATTGAAAGCGAAAATATCAAAGAAGCCTCATTCACAGATGACATCAATTTGTACTTTGAAAAAAACCTAAAGACTCCACCAAAACACTGTTAGAGCTGTTTAACAAATTCAGTGAAGTTGCATGATGCAAAGTCAACATACAAAAACCAGTAGCATTTCTATATGCCAACAACAAACTATCTGAAAAAGAAATCAAGATAGCAATCTCATTTGCAAGAACTGCAAAAATTATAAAATACTTAGGAATCCATCTAACTAAGAAAGTGTAAGGTTTGTACAAGGAAAACTATACATGTTGATGAGAGAAATTGAAGACACACAAAAAAGAAAGATATTTCATGCTCATGAATTATAAGAATATTGTTAAAATGACAATACTAGCCGGGCTCAGTGACTCAACCTGTAATCCTGCACCTTGGGAGGCTGAGGTGAGTGGATTGCCTGAGCCCGTGGGTTCGAGACCCACCTGGGCAACTTGGCGAAACCTCATCTCTACAATAAATCAAAAAATTAGCCAGACGTGGTAGCTACTTGGAAGGCTGAGGCGGAAGGATCGCCGGAGCCCAGCAGGTCGAGGCTGCGGTGACTGGGAGCGGCCACTGCACTCCAGTCTGGGCGACCGAGTGAGTCTCCAACTCAAAATATGTGTATATATATATATATATATATATATATGAAGAAACAACATCTAAAAGTGTCTGTGATTGTCATACTTTTTCATGATAAGCATTTTCAGAGAAGAAGGAGTGTACTTCAAAATAATAAAGGCCACTCACATATGACATACCCTCTTCTCTTACTGTAGTCTACCTCTTCCAATAGTTGACTTCTAGACCCTTGAGGAATCTTCATCTTGTTTTTTAAAGTTATATTATTGATCAGGTAAAAGAATATATCATTTGAAAGTAAAGTTTGATTTTTCAAATGAAAGTATGTTAACATATTTGTCTATTTTAATTTATCAATTGACTTTTTCATGAGTTCTTTAAATATACCCTCAATTGCTTGACCTCAATGGATGAATGAATGAATGAATGCATGAATGAAATCCCTATTTCATGTCTTCAGTCTTTGTCTTTCTTTGGAGTTCCAGGTTCATGTGTCCTACTGCCTACCTGACATCCCTACTTTGATATCTAGTAGGCACATAACATATCTGAAACACTGAGTTCTGGTTACCTCAACCCTCATCTAAATTATTCCTTCACCCAATCTCTTCCTTTACAGAAAATAACAGTCCTTCTGCCCAGTTGTTCAGAAATTTGGAAAGTAATCCTTGATTACTCTGTCCTCAGTATGGACTCCATCAATCACCAGGCCCTATCAATTTGACTTTTAGAATAGATGCCAAGTCCATATTCTTTTTGTCTTCTTCTGCACAGATAATAATTTTACCAAAATGCCATCATTGTATCTGATCTATTTAATAATCTGCTATTGTTCTCTTTTCTTTCTTTTTCCACCTTATTAATTTCCACACAGAAACTAAAGTGAACTTTTAACATTCTAAATCAATCACGCCTACACTCCCTTGCTTAAATCCTTTACATAGCTTATTATGACTCTTACAGTACAAACCACACCTAACATGGCCTAAAAGGACCCTATGGTCTGGCCTCTGACTACTTCACCTGCCTTGACATTGGCCACTCCCTTTGAATCACTTTACTTTTGTCACACTGGCCTTTCTTAATTTTCCTGAGTGCATAGGGTTTTCCATTCTCAGAGTCTTTGCTCATATCATTCCCTCTGTCTGGACACACAGCCTCTGACTTTTCACATAATTCTTCTTTCTCTTCCTCCCATCTCAGCTAAAACATCTTGTCAAAAAGGTTTTTCTGTCAATCCAATTTAAGATAGGTCATCATACTATTCTCTCACAGACAATCGTGTTCATCTCTTCAAAACTCTTTAACTTATAATCACATATATTTGTATTTTCTGTTGTGCCCTCCTCACTAGAATATGATAGCAGAAAACATGTTTTGTGTTCCTGCTATTGTTCACTACTATATCTCTAACCCTACATCTCTGCCACCTGAAAGAGCAGGTGCTCAGTAACTATTTTTTAATGGCCTTTATGTGATTTGGACTTTTACATCTTCAATGTCATAAACTGAATATTGATAATCCTTATTCTATGTAAAACAATGTGCTCCGTCCTTTGGCAACGCAAAGTTGTATAAAAAAGTGAGTCCTAATCTCAAACAGTTTATAATTTACAAAAGAAGATATGAAATGCCTTAGGGAACAATATAATGTAATCAACTGTGGATATCATATGATGGGGAGAGAAGAGACAATTCGTTGCTAACAAATGGTGTAAGTGTAAAGGACAATCCTAAAACCTAAGATCAGTAGAGTGTAGGGCAGGGAAAATGAAATAACTCATAAAATACATTAAGAAAAACACTGATGCGAATTTTCAGGTGTAGAGAATATCAGGAAGTAAAACATGACCAGTATTTTTAGGCTAGAATTCTGGGTTGACAGTGGTGCCATGAACAGCAAAACATAAAGCAAAAGGGAGTTGGAATGGTATGGGGGAGAGGAGGAGGAGAGAATGAATGCTGTGTTTGGAAAATGCTAATTGGGTTCTAGAGATAAGTTTGAGACACTATTGAAACATTCATTTTGTTAGTATTGCTCAAACCTAGTTTTTGTTCTCATACTTAAGTTTCCTCGGGTTGGATGGGGAAAATGAGTATGGGCAAAGCACTTAATACAGTACTTAGCAATAATAAGTGCTGAATAACTAGTAGCCCCTTCTTCATCCTTCTTCTCTTATCAGCCTCATCATCATCATTATTTACATGATTTGTAAAATTAATTCCTACAGAGATAGACTATGTGTGAACATTTGAAATTAAGGTACATGACTGATATGTGGAAGATTGTCTCAGTTAATAAAGAGCTATTTATGTCTTTATTTGCATATACTTATTTCCTCAATTAGTCAATGACTTTCTTGAACACTTATCATGAGTTGCTAAGAGATGCTATTCATAAACATGGTAACAAGAGTTGGGAGCCTTATCTTCTTTAGATGTTCATTCCAAAAGGGCAACCAAGCAAGAAATAATGAATAAATATTTATTTATAGTTTTATTCCTGTCACCTTGCAGTACATTGACATATACAAGCAGTGGACTTTTCTACAGCACAACTATTAATATGCAATTTCTCGCCTCAGAGGCTCCTAGTGGATGCGAGTTAGTTTCTTGTTTGGGGTGTAGTGCTCTTCATGCTTGGCCTCAAACTGACTTTCTTTGTACCCTCCCAAACACAGTCTATTTTTTCTTTTCTCTCAGACTGTTTCCTTTCGTTTTATAAATTAGCAGATCAAGAAATAACTCCTCTCTAAGCCAAATAGGAGTCAAATGCCATACGTAACAGAGAATTCCAGCAAATGGAAAAGTTTCTTTTGACTGGGAGAGTTCAGATTATTTTTCTGGAGAAGGGTAATTTTGATAAATTTTACTTTTTCCATTCTTTTCAAAACTCTTGAAACTATTGATACTTCATAACTTTTTAAACTAAGTCTATTTCATGCTTCAGTTCAGAAGAAGAAACAATTGCTCTTCTTGTTACAGTGTATAAAGGACCTAGTATAAAGTCATTCTTCTCTCAGGGAACATAGTTATTATGTGACAACATTTTATCTCATAAGTAATCTGACCTGGAAGATTGAATTTATGCACTGGAATGATTTAACAACTGGTCCATGCTCAATCTCAAAGGTTCACAAGACACACAGATGATTTACAGCATCACTACTCTATTAACAAAGGTTAGAATCTAAGTAAAGTACCATGGAACAGTGTCTTATCTAAAGTCTCTCCTACGCATGGCCTCATCTTGAAAAAAATACAGTTCCCAAGCATTTTGGAAGTGAACATGGTGAAGGAAGTATAACATTGGTTAATTGTTCATGTATAAAGTAAGATCGCACAACAAGCATGAATGTACCTATATCCCAAGAACTTGATATGTTCTTATTCTTCAACAACTAGCAATCTAACTAGAGAAACAACACAAACAAACTTGAAACCAGAATACAATTTCAAAGCAACTTACAAAATATGATGTTAATGTGGCATAAATTATATAATGTAATAACAGTGTTTTCAGATTTGCAAAAGGCTTTATGAGGGACTAAAGGAAATAAATGTGGTTGAATCTTAATCTTTAAACTTAATTTTTGTTTGTTTTTTTCTATCTCTTTATTTCTTTTGTTCACCAGATCATACTGGAAGAACATTGAGATTGTCTTTGTAGACCAGATAAAAGAGATAAGAGAACATGAAAGACCAAAATACCATCAGTAGATATTAAGAATGTAAACAGTAAAATGAGGTTATACCACTGTTAAAACAATAAGAGTGAGAAACAAGCAAAATAATTTAATGTTCTAAAGTTTCCTGAACTGTTTAGAATCCAGCAGAATCTTTGGAAAAAATAATTATAATTGAAATTAGTGAAATATTATGAATATTACTGCAAATATAAAAATAATATCAGCTTTATCTTATGTATGTGCATTAGAAGACCAGCAGACAGCTTGCATATTCTATTTTTAGTATACGCTGAGATCAGCTGTGTTTATAACAGTTGCACAGTATATTGACCCAATAAAGTAAATTTCCTCTGTTAACAAAAACTAGAACATCTATTTTGATTTAAAACTGTATGTTGTTTATAAAAAATAACTTGTTAGAATTGTGGATAAAAGCAGAAAATTTTAAATTTAGATCCATTTTTTAAAAAACTTCTTTCTAAGAAGATGGTAGTACTAATTTAAACAATAATAACATAAAAAATTTTTTTGCATAGTGTAGAGACATATCTTACTATTTTCATGGTTCACATAAAAATCTGCAGGTTTGTTTTAAACCTGTTCTGTTTAGTGTTAGAAACTAAACTGAAATTTCTAAGACATAAAGTTCTTGGTAATGGAAGTGCCCTCATATTTTTACAACTTTCTTTTTATTAAAATGAAAGGGTTCAATTAAATTCTCACTAAAATTAAATTTGTTTCCAAAATGTTATTGTTTTTAGTTGCTCTAGACAGCAGGAGAATGTTGTTCTTTCAGAGCATGTAGTAGGAATCAGGAAACCACGCACAGATAGCTACACAGGTGAAGAAAATTCAGTTAATAGCTCTATTCAAAAAGATGAGATGGTGCAACTGTAAGGAGAAAAATATAAATCTTGAATAAATGTCAACATCTGTATGTCTATATGTCAGTGTCTATAATCAGCTATCTATCCATCCACCTAGCTATCAATCATCTATCATCATCTGTCTATCTCTCTATCTCTCTAATCCTGTCATATTCTGGTCTAGTTAAGTACATGCAGACTAGAAAACTTTTTTTTTTTTTTTACAGAACTATGGTATAACTCTCTCTTCTAGTGTTTCACAATTGCCTTTCCTTAAACTCCCTTCCCTTTATGTTCTTACATGTGCAACCTTCTGGTAAATTGTCAAAATTATAATAATAACAAATTACATCTGTTTAGCTCTTTATAAGGTATATTTTCTTAAGCTGCATCAAAACAGACATGAAGTTGTTCAAAGTAAAGCTTGAGATTTTAAGTGGCATTGAGTGGTGCAACAGAGTGATAGGAAATGATATAAAATGCACCAGAGTAAAGATTACATTAACTACAACAACAAAATGACATGATTTTCATCTTGTGCTTAATCTGGAAGATATTCTTTTCATCAGTAAGTGAGCAAATTAAGATCAGGGCTACAAAACTCAGAGACAAGCATGTCATGAGACACCTAGACAGATCACAGACCATTAGATCTCAGGAATGGGGAGACTCTCGAAGAAAGAGCATTTCTGGAACAGCATAGACTTGATTAAAGATTATTTTAAAGTGTAATTGGATAACACTAGAACCTTTATTAATCAATACTGGACTTTGAGTAATGTACACAAAAGATGGAAGAGCCTCTGTGTGTATGATTACTTCTCCTAATATAAGGCAGTGTCACCCCAGGTCCCATTGATGAGATACGAGTCTAAAATAGGGCATATAGGGAAGGTATGTAGAGGAACCAGGTCAAAAGACTAAATGAGAGGCAGCAGTGACCATTTTAGCAACAATTTTCTTGGCCTTAGCCGAATAAAGAGGATCACTGATTCTATAGGAATGAGAGATTAAAAACTAATATTAGAAGTAAGTCTGCAGCTGAGTTTATTTTTTAAAAGTTAATAGAATTATAAATTGTATGTAGTCACATTTCTCTGTGACTTTGGTTAATCCTAATTGATGCTTTTATGCTAGTGTGAATTGCTGAGATACCAGTATTAATTATATGTAGAGTACTGACCTAGAATCATCTCAACAAAAAATTGCAGTAAATACTCTGATTCCAGAATACTTACCACTTTCGCAGCAAGTAATGTTGTTTTATAGAGGTTTATTCCTAGCAGCTTAAATAAACTTGTCTACAGGTTTATAGACATTAACTTTACTGATATATTGAAGAAAATATGGAGTTGGTAGAATAATTTATTTTCATTTTAGAAATGAGGCATTGGTTCCAAAAATGTTAAGTGACTTGCCCAAGGTCACTAACTACATTCTTGACCCTCTTGCATTCCCTTACAAGGAAACTAGACTGGCTCCTTTACAGGAACAGCCTTCAGAGTGAGTGAAAGGCATTGGGTCTCTGGAAAATAAAACATGGGCAAAAAATAGGAAGTGCCTAACACCTTCCTCTAGTTGGAATTAGAGAAACCAAGATTAGTTCAATCAACCAAAGAGCAGAAAGGGGGAAAAAGAAGACACATCTAAGGTTCAGGTAGTAGGTGGAAACTGACCAAACAGAAGCAGGTTCACATAGTTTTGGGTAATTGCTATGAACAGAATTGAAGCATCTGGTCTTGACTAGTCTTGGTATTTTAAAGATACAGAGATCACCTAAGGAAGCTGTTCACCAAAACATGTTGTTTTGTTTTGTTTTGTTTTGAGTTGGAGTCTCACTCTGTTGCCCAGACTGGAAACATGTTAACAAGTGACTGAGACAAGTATTCAAGGACTGGCTAACTATCAAATTTACCATTTTTTCCCCAATATACCTCAGCACTTATGCTATCTGTGTATGGAGAAAAGAAGCTCAGTGTCTGAAGACATCAGAAAAAGAGTCTGAGTAAACTTATCCATGATTACACCAAAAACAAAAACAAAAACACACACCCATACAAACTTGCCTCTAGATGTTGATAGCACCTACTTGTTTAACTTCTAGCTTAGTTGATTTCAGAGTTGCAAAGCTTTTTTTGTGTTTCTTATAAATAAGAAAGTCTTGAAAATTTAAAGACTTAGCTATTCTCTTTATCAAGGCAGTTTCAAGAAGTCATCCTACCTAGCTTAGAGCTTCTCAAGTGCTTAAGAGTTAAGTATTGAAAAATTGAACTGAAGGAATAAAGTTAAGCAGAATTAATTTTTAGATCCATGTATATTACTTTTTTATAATGAGACTTTTATTAAAAATAATATCTGGACAACCTGGCCTATTCATATTCAGGTATAAATATAAAAATAAATCAATTTCAAACTTTATTTGGAATAACTATCAAGTTATTTACACTTGAGACATAATTATCCCTTCTATATTTCAGCCCATATTAATGGGTGGCTTATACTAAAATATAATAATTTAATACAAGAAAGCCTGCACTCAGGGCTTCAACAATCTTATATAATTCTTTCGGCTCAGCAGATATGGGCTGGCAGTAGAGTCCTGGCCCTGCAGTAGATAAAGCAGGGTCTGGGTGGAAGTGATCTGAATCTAATCTCACTCCTCTTTTACAACAGTCACCTCTACAAGCCTCCCATTCTATTCTTACATGGGAAAAGTTACTACATGGCTTTTGGCTGTTAAGTGATTTTGAAAGTGCCCATAAATCCTTATGAAATCAAATTCCATTTCCAACAAGCAAGAGTTTAGGGAATGGACAAAAATGTTTTCAAAGCTCCAATGAAAAAATTTTCATTGAATCTAATAAAACTTTAGTGACTTGAATAAAATGAATCCTTGTTATGGGATCAGTGCTGGTATTGACAGTAGATACCACCAATAGGCATTTTTTGCAATTTTGAGTCCTTCAGGTTGTTCACAAAATAAGAACCACGGAGCAGAACGAGGGTGGGGGGCAGGATTAAACCTTTCCCACTGTGCTCATAGCAGACTCCCATTCCAAACCAGACTTTTATGGCACTACATTATTTTTTTAAGTCTGGAGAATTTTCTTCAACAACAACAACAACAAAATCTCCCAGATATCATAACCTCATCTGATAATTTTTCACAGACAGGAACTTCAAATGGCTTTTGACTCCAAAGGAGAGGAATTCCTTATTTTTTTTACAAGAGCTAACTCAGTTAAAAGAGACAGGAGGTGTATACAGGCTAAGGATATTGTTTGAAGTGAGATAATAGCCTGACTTGTAAACAACATCAAAAGATCTCCTATATGGGAACTGGACAGAAAACAGAAGCATTCGTCTGAGGGCAGCCTTCTTGTTCTTTTATATTCCTCTGCGTTTGTAACCCAGATGTCTGTGAACAGATAAAATCTACCCCCTCTTCTTTTGCAGCCTCCCCAACCACTTGTCCAGAGTCTATTTACTTAGGACTCTGGTCTGCTTTTTTCAGGGTGCCACGTCACAGCAAGAATGACTCTGATATCATCCCTTTACCCTGTACTGTGGATGCAATCCAGTCTACCAGAAGCATTTTATCACAAAACTGACTTTGTCCTGATGCGCAAATTTTAGGCATCAGTAAGTAAACCACAGACAAGTTCCCTGTCTTCTTTGAATTCATTTCATGCCTATAGATTCACTCTTTCTCTCTGTAAACATTTAGTGCCACTTACTAGGCATTATGTTTGGTGCTACAAAAACCACATAAATAAGACAGGTGGAATGTTAAGATGGCAAGAAATCACATGGTGCATGTAGGAAACATTATGCATTTGATACAGATCAGGGAGTGGTAGAAATAGATGCAGAAAAGTTAGGCAGAGTATAGATTGTTGAAAGCTCATATGCCATGATAAGAAGTATGGATTTTATTGTAGTAAAAAATCAAAACAATAACAAAAAAACGTATGCAGTAGAATAATATGCCTGGATTGCCTGGAGAAATAGAAAATCCAAAGCAGATAGTCTAGTTAAATGAATGATATGTTAGTACAGAAGAGAGATGCCAAGAGCCCAAATTAAATAAGGTTTAAGTGGTTAAAGAGAAAGGAATGGGGTGAGGGAAAGGGAGGAAATGAAAATGGCATCTATAGTTTTTGACTGACTGGGTAATGCCATTTATTGTAGCAAGGTGTCTAGGAGGGGGCAGATTGCAACAGGAAGACAATTAGGGTGGGGTTTATTGCGTTGTGTATGAATTTTCTAAGACATCTAAGTGACTGTGTTTCAGAGACAATTAGTTATATAATTTTGAGGCTTAAGAGAGATAGCTATGTTGAAAATATTATCTGGGGAACATCATTAACATAAAAGAGGATGATGGAGAGCATATGGAAGAATAGAAGAGTGCTATGGGAAGAATCTTGGAGAATGCTAAAGTTTTGGATCAGGCAGTGGAAAAATAACCCACAAGTAGGTCTAAGAAGGAATCATCAGAGAGGTGAGAGAACTAGGGAAATATCTCCGAAGATTAAGAGTAGAGAGTACGAAGAAGGAAGTGGCCTGTGTGTGAAACATAACTCATAGGCCAAGTACAACAGGGATTTAGCAATTAGATGTTCTTTGGGGACATGTGACTTGTGAGACTGAGAGTGTCTGGGGGAGAGGAGTGAGGAAGATGAGTCTCACTGTTGGTGTTGGGGCTGTGTGTTTGCTCCGTCTGAAAGGGAGCCCTAAATGAGGGTTCTCTGAGGTCATCACATGCTTACTCTCAAGACCAACATGAAGACCAAAAATCAGTCCAGGGAAAGAAAGTCTGCTCCCCTTGAAGGTTGGTTTTTCAAGGTAGCTTGTTTTCACATTTCCCTACCTTCTCCTTTTTCTGCCTGTATATGTCTCATCTTTCCTTTTTCTCCTATTACTACCAGATACCAAGACCTCTCTCAAATCTCCACTCTGCTAGTTTTGGTCTTAACTTTCAGTTCTCTCTCTCATTCTCCTTCTCTAAGGATGACAACTGACCACAAACAGCTTCTCCGCCCCCACATTATAGCTACTTCAGTGTCTTAAAATTGAGGAGTAGATGATTCTTCAAAGGAGGTAATGGGTATATGAATCTTAGTGTTTGAAACCTCACATGAAGAACATAACTGTATTAAGGAGTATTGGAAAAGACAAGGAGACAAGAGGGTCTACAAAACATGCAAGGCCAAGCCTTGGGTTCAGCAGGGAAAGAATGAGGGTAGCCAAGGACATGGTTGTACTTGAACATGATACTCCAACCCTATTCTCAGATTCTAAATCTTCCTGGTCTCACTGCCTCCATGGCATAATGCTGGGCTTAGCAATCAGCATGTGCCATTGCATTTTAGATAGAAAAGGTCAGGCTCTGAGAAGATCAGAAGATCTGGAAATTTTAAATGAGCTTCCAGTAATCTGGTGATGTGCTTGAAAGCACATTGAGTTTTGAATAAACTTGGGGATTTTAGAGAAACAAAACCTAGGATCTCTTGAAGCATTTCCAAGTGACCAAATACATTCAACAAAGTGGAAATCTTATTCTGGGGAAGTCTGGCCAAAGACATGGCTGTTTGCATTTTTATCAATTGGTGAACTTGAAGCCAAGACAGCTCTGATGTCAACTAGGGATGTAGAGTGACTGTGAAGTACAAACACACACACACACACACACACACACACACACACACACACACAAACAACATGCTTTGTAAACTTGCATCATACTAAAGTGAGATGAGATAGGCAAGTTATGAAATTAATTATCTATTTAACATTAGCAAGATCCACAACAAATGTGTTATGTCTATTGCACTCTAAGGAGTATTTTCTATCAGGTATAGATCACACATTTTAAGTTGTTGAACAGAAATTCCAGTGTTAGGTTTTTAGAAAACCCACTCATCACCCCAGGTGGGCTAACAGAACAATCCTCAATGAAAGCAAAACACTGGGAAAATGTCTTCTAAGACAATGCTTCTCAAACTTTAATGTGTGTATAAATCATTTGAAGATTCAGTAAGTCTTGGGTGGGGCCTGAGATTCTGCATTTTAAAAAAAATCCCGCTCATTATAATTTTATTTATTTTTATTATTATTGTTTTATTATGAAGATGTGGGGTACAATTCAAGGTTAGGTATACAAACATTGATTATACAGGTGCCCTTGTTGATGAGGTATGCCCTTCACTCACTTAGCAGTTTCCTCAACTGCCAATGCCAGCCACCTTCCCTGACAGTTTCCCAATGGAACAATATTCCATGCTCATGAATAGGAAGAATCAACATTATTAAATTGTCCACCCTACCAAAGGCAATCTACAGATTCATTGCAATACCCATTAAGTTACCAACATCATTCTTCTCAGACCTGGATATGACAATACAGAAATCCATATGGAAACACAAACGACCACAAATAGCCAAAACAATCCTTAGCAAAAGAAACAAAGCAGGAGGTATCACACTTTCAGACTTCAAACTTTACTATAAGGCTACAGTAACCAAAACAGCCTGGTATTGGTACAAGAACAGGCACATAGACCAATGGAACAGGTTAGAGATTCCAGAAGCAAAGCCTCAATTCCTCAACCAACTCATCTTTGACAAAACCTCCAACAATAACAACTGGGGAGAGGAGAACCTGTTCAGTAAATGGAGCTGGGAAAACTGACTGATCACATGTAGAAGATTAAAGCAGGACACCTACCTGTGACCATACATAAAAATTAACTCTAACTGGATCAAAGACCTAAACATAAAACCTCAAACTATAAGAATCTTAGAAAACGCAGGAGACACCCTTATGGAAATTGGAACTGGCAACCAATTCCTATTCAGAACCCTAAAGGCCAATACCTTAAGAAATAAGATAGACAAGTGGGACTTTATCAAACTAATGAGTTTCTGTACAGCAAAAGAAACCATCAAGAAAGCAGGGAGACACCCCACAGAATGGGAAAAATTATTTGCTAACTGTATATTAACAAAGGTCTAACATCTAGGATCTACAAGGAACTCAAATGCTCTGAAAAGAAAAAAACAAACATCCCCATTAAAAAGTGGGCAAAAGACATGAATAAACACTTCTCAAAAGATGATATAAGGGCAGTTAACAGACACATGAAAAAGTGCTCTGCCTCATTCATCATCAGAGAAATGCAAATCAAAACCACATTGAGATACCACCTAACCCCAGTAAGAATGGCGATCATTAATAAAGCAAACAACAACAGATGCTGATGAGGATGCAGAGAAAAAGGAACGCTTCTACACTGCTGGTGGGAATGCAAACTAGTGCAACCTCTCTGGAAGACAGTGTGGCGATTTCTGAAAGAACTAGAAATTGACCTTCCATATGACCCAGCAATTCCCCTATTGGGAGTATACCCAGAGAAACCCAAATCATTCTAAAAAAAGGTACCTGCACACGTATGTTTGTTGCAACTCTATTCACAATAACAAAAGCATGGAACTAACTACGTTGCCCATCAAAGCTGGACTGGACAAAAAAAAATGTGGTGCATATACGTAATGGAATATTATGCAGCCATAAAGAAAGACAAACATATGAACTTCACAGCAACTTGGATGGATTTGGAGTCGATCATACTCAGTGATTTATCACAGAAACAACAGTTACCATATGTTCTCACTCATAAGTGGACCTTGAACAATGATAATACTATAAGAATGAGATTCTGCATTTCTAACAAGTTCCCAGGTGATACCAAAGCTGCTAAGCTATGGATCACACTTTAAATTGTAACGTTTTAAGAGAATATTCTTAGTTGAGTTTCGTTACACAGGCAAACCAGTAAAACAAAAAGTCTATTGTTAGAAATTCCAGCAAAGAAAATCTAAGCTGAGCTGCTAAGTGTAAATCAATCTTTTTTTTTTTTGAGTTGGAGTCTCACTCTGTCGCCCAGACTGGAGTGCAGTGGCCGCTCCCGGCCACCGCAGCCTCGACCTGCTGGGCTCCGGCGATCCTTCCGCCTCAGCCTTCCGAGTAGCCAGAATTACAGGCATGCGCTACCACGCCTGGCTGATTTTTTGATTTATTGTAGAGAGGAGGTCTTGCTGCCCAGGCGGGTCTCGAACCCGCGGGCCAGGCAATTCACTCACCTCAGCCTACCAAAGGCGTAAATCAATCTTTTTCGTCAACATCTTGTGGATGAGAAATTAAATTAGACTATATAATGAAAACCTATTTTGACATTTAGTAATAAGCCATATTAATCCTTTTTTTATGATGAGATAAAATTTTGCAGCATGCTGTTTTTATTGTCAGAGTCATTGAACTGTAGTTAGAAATCTTGTCTGTCCCTGTCTGGATACTGTCATGGTAGAATTTCTAATGTAGTTTCAGATTCTTAATTTAAATCAAATGCCTTTTTATACCACCAAACAGAACTATTTGTTAAGAAGACGTACCTCTTTCCTCCCTCCTTCTCCATTCCATCACTCCCTCCCTTCATTTCCTTCCTTCCTGCTTGCCTACCTTTGGAGGAAGAGGAGAGTAGCAGCTTCCATAATAACTCAAGTTCATAATGAGTTTAATTAATAATAAAAGGAGAAATACAGGAAGCAATTTTCTAACTGTATCTTTCCAGGGACTTTTATTTAAACAAGTCTTCTAATTCTTGAGAATGAATAAGATTTTGAGACTCCAAATCTTAACATCAAATGCTTTCTTTGGTAGATTCTCTTAGGTTGTTGATCTGTTTTCATCATAGAAGGTTTTAACATTTACATTTTTGGATGTTTGCATGGACTTTCTAAGCACATCACTGTTGTCCCTTGATTGCGAAGAATATTATTTGATTCTATAAAATCTACTCCTGTGTTCAGTATTACCATAATGGTGTTGTGAAGAGTAGTTCTATTAACCAGAATTATTATTTCCCAAGTGGGAGTTCTATGGTCATATAAGTTTGGAAAAATCTAGGCACTTCAGTTCTCTTTTGGACATCCATAAATCACCTTGATATTTGAAAAACTCTGAAAACAAACCTGCAGCACTCTGTTTGCCGCAGTGCCTCTTAAATGTAATTGTCCAGAGAGCACACTTTGGGAAATGTTTGCCTTTCCCACTTTTCTCCCTTTTCCATATTGATCAAGTTTTTGACTTAGAGGAATGATAGACAGAATGTTTTTCCTTCTAACACGATAAAGAGAAAGTGTCTGCAGGAGTGTCTCCAGATGACTGTCTCTGAAGTCTCTTTGGACAAGCAGGACATACTGGGGTGTGTGGGATGCCAGGGAGGTAAATGTCGCAAGGGGCATGGGCTGATCTTGATTCCTCACTTGGGACTGGCTGATGCCTCAGTTAACACTGGCGCACTATTAGCAAGGAATGGATGTGGGAAGGGTTTCTGGGAAGGAAGCTGACAGAGCCTGAAGGACATTTTTTTAACGAGTATATATCATTTTTGCTGCTTTCAGATCAGTTCAAGTCACCATCTTTTCTTGTTTCTGAAAAAAACAGTTTTCTACGAGTATTTCCATTCTTATTCCCTTGCTGTCAGTCGTCCACACAGCTGCCAGGGTGGTCTTTTAAAAAAGCAAAAAAGTCATGTTGCTTCTGCTTTCCTGCTCCAAATCCTCCAAAGGCAGCTTTCCACTCATTTAGCATAAACTCCAGCCCCTTGGTCATGGCTAAAAGGATCCTTGAGTTTGCAACCTCACCTCTTTGTTCACTTTATTCTAGTCCTGGCTTTTTGCCTTCCCTCCAAAAATACTGGGTTTTTGTTTGTTTGTTTTTAATCTTGTGCTCTTGGCACTTTGCTATTTTTTGCTTGGAAGTTTCTTTCTTCAGACTTTTACATGATTTGCCCTCTTTTTCCCTGCCTATGTGCCACCTCCTCAAGCTCTCAATTTAAGACATGAGTTGATTGTGTTTATCTCTGAATGCTCAGCACTTACAACAGAGTCTCACATCATAGACCTGCAAATATGTGTGGAATAAATGAACAAGATCTATAAAGTTAAAAGAGAAACACATAATAGCCAGTTAAAAGAGAAGATGGTGAATTGCTTGGGGGGAAAAAACAATTACAGGATAGTACAAGTCATTTGGAGATGCTTGTAATGAGAATTCTGAATAGCAGAAACATGGTTGGCGTTGTTGATCTCACTTAAACCCAGGATGAGGCTGAATTTATTGGATGCTAGAAAGGCTAAAAAGTTGCATTTGCAAAGCTCGACTTTGAGGTTCCATGTCTTCAGTTCCATTTGGAGATCCATCTGAGCCCTCTGCTGCCACCTCTGGTATCTACAACACTAGCACATTAGATGTTGAACCTAGAGATTTTTCACATCTACATAAGGGAGACTGACCTATAAATAGTCAGAAAGAGATTAATTCTTAGAGAATATCATAGTTTGAAATTTTAAAAAAAGTTCCAAATTAGACAGAATCTAAGGTGTCCTCCAACAATTGGGTTTTACACTCCAGTTTTCCAGTTGTCCAAAAACTGATCCCTTACATTCAAATTCTACTTAAAGAAAACTTCTTTAGAAAACATCCTCTAAGACATTAAAATTCAAATCTAGATTTTTTCATAAATATACTAGACAGTTATGTCAGGGTTGCACATTTCTTTATACATAAAGAACCCAAATTAATTTTCTTTATAAGCAAGAGCATTTTGAGTATAGATAATATTGTCAGACTTTAACTCTTACCTAATTTCTGTTCTGTTTTCAAGGTTTATTGCTTGTCTGTCATACTTTGTCTCTTATTCTACATATTAAATTCAAGAAGCAAGGGTTACAATAGAAGTTAGATTTTAAAAATCTGGAGCTGATTAAAAACATTCCATTTAACTTATGGCCTTAGTCCCAGAAGTTTTATATTAACAATATAAAGCATTTCAAGCTAATAGAAAAATTGGATTAAAATTAATATGAGAAGTTATTTTTCAAAAGGCTTTGTCATTATATCAAGGACCCAATGATAAATGTTTCAGGAAAATTTGCACTATTAAGAAAGCTTTGTACATTGTCACTGCACCCTTCATGTATCACAGTCTCCTTTTGAACAGTAGACACAGAATTGCTCCATTAACCAGGGCTGACTAAGAAGAAGCTATGGCAAGGACTTCTGGCTGCTCACTAAAGTTCATTCTCCCCTTATGCCCTAGTAATAAATACAGTTTGGCACCGCCACCCATCTCTAATCCTTGCAGCTAAGTATACTGTGTGACTTCATTTTTACCAGGAGAAAATACATGTAAGTCATGTGTGCCCCTTGCAGTCCTGGGACTTAAAACATTGGGCATATATTATTTGATGCTCTTTCCTCCTCCCTAAACTGGAATAAATACTATTTAAAGAAAATTTCCGTATGAAACATCCCTGAGGGTAACACTCCAGATGATAAGGAGGAAAGAAAATGGAAAGACCTGGATCCTTGAATGACTGTGTGGAGCACAGCAGGCTGCCAGTTTGTTCTGGATTGATACATGAGGAAGAAATAAATGGTATTTTAAAAGCCACTTCATTGTTATGCCTCACTGTGGCAGCATTATAACAGCTTAGCTTTTTATACTAAATAATGTGGGGGCTAAAGCGATCTTGGGTGCCCTGCCACTCCCCTTTCATGTCCTGCTCTGTCTTCATGGTAGCTACTCATTCATCAGGATCACCAGGAAGCCACCTGAGTCAGAACTTTGTTCTGAATTGTTTTTTTCATGCCTTCAGCTTGCTTGACTTCAAAGTCCTAAGTCTTGCTGCATTTAGTTTTTGCTATCTGTCTTTTTCAAAGGGCTCTGATGAACTCAGTCAATTTTTTAGAAGATTATAGACCATGACTTTTTTTGAAAGCACTTATTTTACCTGAGTGGTGGCTTAATCCAAAAAAAATTAGATTTTTTATTGGCAGAAGTTCAGGTAGAAGCCCACGGATCATTCCAGTGTCTGTCCAATTATATTCTATAATGCTGGACTTTCCTTTGTGTATAAAAAGAAAACATTTTTTTCTTTCTGGATTCTCAGGCTAGAATAGGGGCTAGCCTCCCCTTCAAGACAGAAAAAGAGCAAAAGTTGAGACTGAGATCTTCATCTCGTTTCTTTACTACTATTTCTCTAGGTCACCAGAAGTAATGTTTCAGTTTTTAATCTGAAAGACATAGGTATAATTTATCATTTAGATCAGTCATGAACTAAATAAATGTCAACTACTAACTACTATCTGTATGTAAGAAAATTTAACCAATCAGGTTATGCGACTCAACTTAGGTCTCAGAAGTTTCCATTTACTTGTTTCAATGAATTGGAAACTCAAAAGTTTCTGAATACAACCTTAGATGTTCTAATGTAAACAGTCTTTCTGAGTCTAAACGTGAAATAATTTCTAGGTGACACTGAGCAAAGAATGTTCATATTCTCTGGTCCTTCACTTATAAATTGAAGAATAACAGGTGATCATTCAACGTATCTTTTTTATAACACACTTTACAATGCTTTTCTTTACTAGTTCTTGGTCAATGTATAAAAAAAGAATAATGGAATGGAATAGCATAATAGTGCTTGGCTATATTCCAGTAAATATTGTTTTGTAAAATTTGACATTCAATTTATATAAATGTGAAGGTGATTGTGTATGTGTGTAAGGGTATATTGGGTTTTGATGCAAAATGTAGTATTTACTATTATAAGCAAAGTTTTAAAAAAGTCTTGCTTTAGTTCATTTACTCATTTTTGAAGCAGGATTGCTCCCCTCTGTAAGTGTCTGCCTACTGCCTTCATGTCATTGAAAAGTTTCTTGACTTTATCTTTAAAGTGAGTCAATGTCATGGAATCAGAAAACATGCATTTATGTACCAGGGAGTCATGCCCAGGTCCACCTTTTTGCAAAATTACTGAATTCTCTCTGGTTCTGGAAAAGTCAATCCCCAAGCCCCACACTCCTCTAGTTCACATTGACTAATGCCTTTAAAAAGAAAAAAAAAATGCCCCCACAATATAAATTTGTTTATCGTCATTAACTGAATTTACATATGGATTAAACATATGGTTCTCTAACTTTAAGTTTCCTTAATCATGGACAGTCCTGTGTTCTACTTTCTTAAAATACCACACAGATCCTTTCTAGAAAGCAACAATGTTCACTTTAACAGCTTAGATGGCAGATTACTTATTGCAATAAGAGGAATTTGCTCAGCTTCATGTTTAAATCCATTTGTGGCTTCTGCTATAGATTATCTTTTTGGGGTAGGAAGTTAGGGTGTAATTTTTTATTCTAAATGCAAAAAAAAAAAAGGTTTTCCTTGGTAGAATGTAAATATCTTTAAAGTAATTTGCATATCACATTTAGATTTTCACATACAGCATTGTTTATATTCCTGATGAAATTACTTATAGCTAGATGCATTTATTTAATTATTGTATATATTAAAATGTATAAAACATTCACCAACACACTCGAAAATATAAATCAAGAAAAAGTAGAAGCTCCTGACTAATTGCTTCAGTTGGAAACACTGACACACTAGTTTATCTTATGAATGATCACAACCAGTAGTTTAACTAATAACCTGTACCCTTGTCTTTTTCACAATGAAGAGAAAATACGAGCACAAACATGATTGAACAATAAAAAGGCAAGATATTCATACTGTTCTGAAAAGCAGTTTATCTTTCTAACTCTAAAATATTCTGCTTTTCAGAAACCAGTAATCTGAGAATAAACTCATTAATTTACTCAAAAATACGAACATTAAAAAGAAAAATAGATAAAATATCAACACTCATGTCTTAAGAAGATTTGGTTATGATAATCTTAGTTATTCTAAGATCATGCTCTTAGTACCTCAATTGAAAGTTCATTATTGTATATTCAAAAGCTTTATGAAACTATTTTACCCTTTTCCTATGTAATATTATTGAAAAATGGTGTTCAAATTATCTACAGGCTTTATGTATCCACTAAAACTTCATCATAAAAGAAATCACTTGTGTTAAGACACTGTATCTGGGAGCAGAGAAGTATTTGAAAATATGCAAAAAAATAAAAAAGGCAAAGGAAATAAAGTGTATTTTTCAAGTTTCTCTAATGCAAATTTTATGTTTATTCAAATTGGGTTCAAGGTGCAGTTTATCTTTTTTTGCATTATCTTTAGAGGAGAGGGAAAAGAAGGGAGGAGAAAAAGCAGCTTGTTAAGCAAATGAATGCCCCCCTGCCCACCCCCACCTTAACACTGGAGTACTGCTTTCAAGCTCTTGAGCAGTGTGCAAACACTGTAATCGCCACACAACAAAGGCTATTCTGCTCAGCTCAGCTTTCCCTTTGATAAGGAAACTACAAATCATGTCTTCCTTAGTAAGGCAGAATCGCCAGACAGCAACCCTTGGGTCCTGCTGGTTTGCACACTTTCCTCTTCATAAATTTGTATCACAGGTGGTTTTTAGTGCTTTGTCTTGTGCCCTAGCAATGCACCAAGGAGGTTTTAGTGCATTGGCCTTTCCACCTGGCAGATGATAAAATCGGTGGGGATTAGGTAGGTGGTGTGTGAAAGGTTTTTCCCAAAATGCAGACTTAAAAAAAAAAACACCCTTGAAAGATAATTTGAAAGATAATTTTTAGAATAGCATTTTTCTTGTTATTTGCAAGATGTGAAGGGTGTGTGAGGTGGGGCAGTGATATATCCATGAACTGTAAGTTTAGTTGTACATAATAATTTTGGGGGAAAATATTTTGTGGTCTCCTAAAGAGATACACATAAAGTTCACTTACCCTCTTGAAAATTTTATCCTCAACGATTTGACATTGAACTAAATTTCAAATAGTCAAAGGCTCAAGGAATACCAATAACCAACACAAGGAAGAATCTGACAAGCAAAGTTTCTATGGAAAGAGTAGTCTTAGTGTGCCAGTTAAGGGCCTATGAAAAAAGGGATAACATACTGAAAAAAGGTGAAGGTGAGTTTTATCAAGGGACTATTTCGAAGTGGAAGATCAGGGTTGTGGGTCACTAAAACAGGAGGGTGAAGCACCAGAATTGCCACAAGACTTGAAAGGTAAGGTAAGGGAACAGTGACTGGGTTGCAGAAAGGGTCGTAGATGCAGGCAATAGAGAGCTAGCCCACAGAAGCTCTGATGGTTGAGGAACCAATATACTGACAGTCCATTGTGTGCCACAGAGTAAAATTCCCCAACTTCTTCCTCTGCTACTCTCCCATCTCCTGCAAGGATATCCCAATTGCTAAAGTCAACCAGAAGCCAGAGGACCGGGATGTAGTTAATGTAGCCTGTAGGAGTTGGTTTCCTGACACCTAGAGCAGAATGGAGATGCACATAGAATGGGTCTGGAGGAACAAGACTGTTAGACACACTCAGATTTTCTAAAACTGGGGCCTGAGAGCTGCTTATGAAAGACAACTTACTGGGTGAAAGCTCTTGGAGAGTAGCGTCAGTGTTTACATGTAGGGGGCATTTGTGATGTCTTTTTGGTTTGTTGATCAGCCCAACCTTATGGAAGGAAGCAGGGTAACTTCATCCTGATTATATGGAATATAATTCCTGAAAAATCGCTACTTCACTCATTCCTGCCTTCTCCCTCACTCATTTGCTCAGTGTAGCAAAACATTGCTAAGCAGATTTGTCATGGAACAGGCCAAGTGGCTAAGGGTCAGAGTCAGATTTATGTCCATAGACAAACATCGTTTCACTGGTTCCAAGGCCGTACATTCCATAATGTCCTTGACTAAACCCTTCTCACATGATCAGTATATGGAGGAGTATGGGAAGAGGAAAATATAGTTGGAAACAGTGCAAAGAGGGTATTGATACTGATACCCTGTATTTACCAAAGTAATATCATCCTTAATGAAAGAATGAATTCACATACTGGAGTGGGGAGACCCAAACAAACCTTGAAATTTTTAAAATAAAAAATTGTGTATTTATTCTTACATGTTTAAACTTCAGTCACCTTCAAAGTACTCTCCATTTGATGCAATACGCCTATTGAGATACTTTTGCCACAGCTCAAAACAGTTTTTGAACTCATCAATTTTGAGGCCTTTTGGTGCCTTTGTTTCACCTCTTCCACATCAGCAAAACATTTCCCTTTGAGAACTTTTTTCATCTAGGGAAACAAACAAACAAAAAGTCACTTGGGGTGAGATCATATGAATAGGGAAGTTGGGGCACAGGGGTCATGCCGTTTTGGTTAAAAACTGCTGACCACTCAGTGTGGTCAGGTTTGGGCAGGTATGCTTGTAAATCACCCATCATGAAATGGGTTAACATGTTGAGAGAATCTCCAAAAGAAAATTCACTGAAACTGAACAGTCTTTCACAACAACGATGGCTGTTGCACTGATGCCAGTGGGTTCATAGAACATGTACCCAGTAGGAGAAGTCTGTACTATAAGAAGCCTGCTCTTCAAAACATAATTCTATTTTTTGTCCATCCCCCTCTTGTATTAGTAGAGTAACATCATCCTTGATAAGAATTCTGTAGTAACTTTTGCTAGGAGGCTTCATATTGGAACACAACTTCTCATTTAACAATTATAACAAGCTCTAAGTGAATTGGCCATATTTTACTTACTCCAGTTTTACAATTGGGGAAACTAAGTTGTATAGAGCTTCATGATACCCCCAACTCACAGAACTAGTTAGCCATGAAGTCAGATATAATTCAGACTTTTAAGTTCTAAATATAGTGTTCTTTTGCCACAGATGGATAGAAAATATAGTCTAATTGCTTTTTAATATTATATTTTTGACCTTCAGATACTCCTATTATTTCTGAGTCAAACATATTTATAACAATAATTTAATAGTGTCTAAAATAAAATGACTTAAAATGGGTAAAAATGATCTTTTTTATTAATGTATGTTAACATTAGAGAATAGTCAAAACCTAATTACTTCCAAGTGCCATTTGTTTCCCTTGCAGGAAATTCATTTAAATAGTCACAAAAATATACAGCAAAATGTGCTGTAATTATATTTTAAGTTACAAAGATTATTAGTTACTAGAAGCAAAAAATATATATCAAAGCTGTTAGTTAAATCATATTTTATATTACTTGTTTAATAGAAAGAAAATGGTTTAACACAAATAATTTACTATAGAAATGTTTTAGGTTGATAAAAATATGAAAGCATTATGAAAAATTGTTTCTGTCAATATCAATGTTAGAAAAATCATTAAAGATTAAAAAATGAAAACTCAGAGCTTAACTTGTAAATCAAAATTAAATGTGGAATGAAATAGAACACAAATTATAACTGTTCTACATATAATACTTCTTATCAAACTATAACTTGTGAAGGTTTATAAGACCAGAACTCCATAGGATGTTATTAAGGTAAGTAAATATTCCAGTCTTATTTTAAAAAGCAAAGGTTTATGTGTCAGTGAGAGTCAAAAGAGATATTCAATAGTGAAGTTAGTTACAAAGGAAATTCTCCTTTGTGCTGACTCCTTATGCCAGATTATTTCTTCTTCTACTTACAAACACATAGGATTTGTCATTTTAAAGATTGCTATAACTTATCCAAACAGTTAAAAAAAAAATCAGCATGCTCCTATCTCAAAATAGTAGAAACTTCTGCAGTCAGCCTAATACCCACTTTCATATTTCTATTAGGTAGTAGAAAATTATTTTCAAGTATTATTTGTCAATTCAGTGAAATTCCGCTTGTATTTGTTGGTTATATTTGTAACCTGTTTTGAAATTGAGCATCATGCGGATTGATATATTTGGCATAAACAATGTTTTTTAGAGATGTTTTCCTTCTAAACTTTCTGGTAAAGATAATGTCTTGAAGGCTCTTCAAAAGTATAGTCCTAGGTTCTAGATCGACAGTAGGAGAAACATTTATCCTCTGGAGAGTCATTGTTTCTGGAATTTCTCTCATCCAACGGAGTCCTGATTTATCCACATTCATCTCTGGGCAAGACAAAATTGCAACGTACTCATGGCCTTTTTGTTTTGCCTGGACCATTACCAGAATGACGTAAATACCATCGCCAGTTACCGTTGACTAAACACTGAATCTGTAGAGAGTTCTGTAGAACTGCTCTTCCCTACCAGGAAAGAAGAATCTTTATCTCTAAAGCAGCCTTATTAAGGTATAATTTGCGTGTCATAAAATTCACTCATTTTAAGTGTACAGTATAATGCTTTCTATAAATTTACAGAGTTATGTGACCATCATCACAATCTGATTTAAGAACAATTCCATAAAGAAAGCCTCCTTAATTTTTAAATTAGTGAAAAAACCACCACAAATAAACAACTTCTATATAAGAATACAATGTGAAGCTATGATTATAAATGTTCTAATGTGAAGTTATTACTTAGTTTGTGGATTTTTGTAATTAGAGTAACAGCCAGAAATCTTGGTGATCACTGAGTTGATAAGCTTTTTGGGGTAAAATGTGGTTGCTATGAGTATACCGTTAAATCATGGAGATGGTTGAAATTTTAACAGAATTTACTTTTATGTTGCATCAGAATTTGCTCAAGCTGTAGAATATTTTTCTACAACAGAAAAAAATATTTTAAAATTCATATCTCTACAAAAAAATTTGATGAACTGATCTTTAATCATCCTGAGAAATGAGATTGTTTTTCTTTGACTACTGAAGAGCTATGGGATTGGAGTCTATTTAGATCAATATCCAAGTCAGAAGGAATAAGAACAGCTGCTGAACTGAAATAACTGTCTCCAATGGTAGTCTCCGTAGCAGCACCAAAATTGAAAATGCCACTCTACAAGAAAAAGATCATCAATCTAAGCAACTTTCTCAAATCAGGCAACTACTTAGTGGAGGCCTGAATCTTGTAGGAAAACCACTTTCCAGTTTTTCATTTACAACTAAAATTTTCTTTTCTGGGTGTCTTAGTTGTCTAAGGTTGCCCTAACAAAGTACCACAAGCTGGGTGTCTTAAAACAACAGAAATTTACTGTCTCGCTGTTCTGGAGGCTAGAACTCTAAACTCAAGATGTCAACAAGGCCATCCTCCCTCTTTGATTCTGGATAGAATCTTTCCTGCTTCTTCCTGGTTTCTAGTGATGGCTATCAATCCCTGGTGTTCCTTGACTTGAAACTCCCTCACTCAAATTTCTACCTCTGTCATTAGATTATATTTTCCCTGTGTTTCTATGGCCTCATCTTAACTGATTACATCTTTAAAAACCTTTTCCCCCTTCAATTAAGGATAGACTCACAGATACTAGGAGATAGGACTTCAACATATCTTTTGGGGAGCACAACTTCACGTACAACAATGTGTATCTTCAGGAATCATTAATTCCATGCATGTGCCTCTGTTGTAAAGTTTAAAGACTTCCCAAAGAGCAGTGCATCCATCTGAGGTCATATTTTCAAGTTAAAATGATGTCTGAAGAGGTCAGGTCTCTTCTCAGATAATGTAAAACCCTAGCATATAAAAAAAAAAATCTAAAAAAATAAAATGGACAAAATTGAAAACACACACATACTTATCAACACAAAAGTTAAAAGAACACAAAACAGCCTTATAAAAACCTCAAGACACGAATAAACTCACATTTCAATAATCAACTTGAACATGAACGGACTAAATGCAATACTGAAAAGACGTAGAATACCAAACTGTATGGGCTAAAAAAGAAATTCGTAGCCTTTTTCTATTCGTTCGATATCTGAGTAATTTTGTGGCACATAGTGTTTATTGATAATTAACACCCTTCATTTGTTCTTTAGTCTTTACACAAAACATACATGTAAATAGTCTAAAATGCAATCATGATTCATTTATTTCTCCTTGTAATTATGCATTGTTGATGTAGAGAGCATTTTCATGAGTAGTTTCTTTCCTCCTTTGAAGTTTATCTTATTTTATTTTATTTTTGAGTTGGAGTCTCACTCTGTCGCCCAGACTGGAGTGCAATGGCTGCTCCCGGCCACCGCATCCTCAACGTGCTGGGCTCCTGCGATCCTTCCGCCTAAGCCTTCCAAGTAGCCGGAATTACAGGCATGTGCTACCATGCCCGGCTGATTTTTTAATTTATTTTAGAGATGAGGTCTTGCCAAGTTGCCCAGTCGGGTCTCGAACCCTCAGGCTCAGGCAATCCACTCACCTCACCTCCTTTGAAGTTTAATATGCATTTAAAAGTATAGCTTCTGTAGAAACAAGCACCACATATTGAGTTAGATGAGTTGCACACAACCTGGGTACTTGGGCTTTGTTATCTCACTGGTCAGTCTTTTTATTCAGCCTTCTCTAGACATTTATTCACCCAGACTCATCTTGTAGTCTAATATTATTTTTATAATTTTGATAGATCTCAATGGTAACAGGATGTTAAATAGGGTTCTTCCTGTTTGTGTTTCACCTGAGGTTCAAATTAGAGGTGGGACGCACACTCCACTCTTCAAAGAGAGGTGCTAACCAACTACTGCTGGACTGGCACAAGAGGAAGACTTTGCTAACCTTAGCTAACTACCTGATTCTGGCTTCTAAGAGGTTCAGAAAGTTCAAAAGAGGAGAAAAATTTCTAGAAGGATTCTTTAGAAGAGAGTTTTCATTGGACTGTGATTCTTTCTTATGAAAAAATGGTTGGCAGGTATATCCTTGCTACTCCAAGTCAAGTGTACAGGGGTTTTGAGGAGGCCATGCAGACAATTGTCTATGTATCTCCTGGAATTTTGAGGCACAGTGAACTATAGTCACATCAGAGAGTCTCATGAAGACAGGCAACTGGCTGAAGTGACCCACAGTGACAGAGGAGAGTGCTGCTCTTGGAAGTGACTGCATGGCCTCCTCAGGGGCCTGACTGAGAATCACATATGAGAGCCATCTGGGGTCTTCTTGGATTCTGTCCCAGAGGAGTGATCTCAGAAGAGCCCCAAAAACAGCCACAGAAGAAAGAGTCCCTTTAAACACCTGCCAAACCCATTTGAAAAATCACAGACCTTTCAAAGGGGAGGAAAATACTGTGAGAGGGAATTAAGAAAGTTGCTTTCCAATCTGTAACTGTAAATATGTTTTATTTTATTTTTTAAGATGCCCCAAATATCCTTATATATAATGGGCACTCTTTTGTCAGGTGACAATTGAATTCTTATCATGTGGAGATAGGTCATGAAGGTCATTTACCAAAATTCTGTTTCATATGTATCAAGTTACATGTACACAGATTCCCAACGTTTGAATATTAAACAACATTTATCAGCGTATCTTAAGCATTCTTTCAATGAATAAGAATCAATTCAAGGCAGTGGGCCAAAACTATTGTTGTAATTGGAAACCTGTGTTTCAGCTAAGTGGTGATTTTCAATAGAAAAAGCAAAGATTTGGAATTTTTCTTGCCTGCTTTTCAATTATGCCTCTCCTCCGTGGGCACATAGATACATGATTCAGCTTGCACCTCTTGTTGTCTGTCTACCACCACTAACTGTCTTTTCTAGGACTCAGACTTTAGGCAGCAGTTCACATAAAGAACTCAGGTCCTAAGGTGCTTTTCTTGGTGCCAGAATACATGTTTTGAGGTCAGAAAAAAGTAGTTTCCCTTAAGAAACCATGGAGGTATTTTAGTCCTGCCCTATATCTCATTTCTTGGTAGAACATTTCTACTTAGAAGTTATGACCTCATTGCTGCTTCTAATTCTCTTTATAATTTCCCTTTCATATAAATTCCCCTTTCCAACTTCCTTACTCTGGTAAATGACAACACTGTTTTCATTAGTTACTAAGGATCAAAATCACACTTACGTTTTACTCCTCTTTCACTGTGTCTTTAATATCCACGTTCCATTCTTTATAGCTTTTAAAATACACCCATAGCTGTGTCTTCTTTAGTAGCCTTATAAAGTTTCACTTGTTGCCTGAATGTGTTAATCTGCAAAATTATTTTCCCATCCTCCAAGTTCTGCTCTCTTTTGACTTATCTCACAGACCAGGCACATTACTCTCTCTAAAACACAACTTCTGCTTCCCATTTGTTTAGAAACATTTTGTGGATTATCACTGCCCTCAGAGTAAACACAAAGCTTCAGATGAAATTATAATACCTTCCATACATGATGCAGCCCCTCTGATCCTCGCCCATTGTGTACTTTATTCCTACTCTGTAAAATGCCTTCATAGTCTCAAAGGTAATTTCGTTCACTTATTAGAACAATACTTACAACTCTGCTAGATGCTGGGGATATGGCAGTGAAAATCAAAGACATAGTTCTTAAGCACACATCACTTGGAGTCTAGAAGGGAAAACGGATAAATCATCTAGGTGTGAGTCATCAGAAAAGACTTCTCAAAGGAAGTGACACTTACACTGAGACCTCAAGGGAAAGCAGGAATTTTCCAAAGGAAGAGTGGTCAAGCAGTGTACCACTTAGAAGGAAAAGAATGTATGAAGGTCCAGAGGTGAGACTGAGCATAGTTAGTTAATGTAACTGAAATTTTCCTGTGTCAGAATGTTGTACTCTGATGCCTGGGAGAGGAGAGGAGAAATCTTGCAAGTCAGGTTATGAAATTTTTACTTTATTCTAAGAAAAATATGGAGCTACTGAAAGTTTTTAAAGAAGGAAGAGAAAATGAGCAGATGTGTTATAGAAAATACATTCTGGCTGCTGGATGTTGAATGAGTCAAGAAGAGAAGAAAAGGACAGAGTAGGAGACGGCTTCTGGAACCCAGATGTGAGTTTATGGTGGCCTAGATTTGTGTGGTGGCAAGTATGAATGTAAATCGTGAGATGGAGAAACAGCTGAGATAAAATGATAGGAATCCTAATTAAATGTGAATGTGTTAAGGATGAATCCTGAGTTACTATTTTGAGCAAGTATAAGAATGATGGTATCACTTACTCGATGTCTAAAAGATCTAAAAATCATCCTTCCATAGGACCCAGCAATCCCCTTTCTGGGAATATACCCAGAGGAACTCAAATCATTCTAAAAAAAAGATACCTGCATATACATATTTATTGTAGCACTATTCACAATAGCAAAAACATGGAACCATCCATGTTGTCCAACAAAAAGTGGACTGGATAAAAAAATATGGTACATATACACAATGGAGTATTATGCAACTATAAAAAAGGACAAAATTATGGACTTCACAGCAACTTGGATGCATTTAGGGTCCATCACACTCAGTGATCTATCACAGAAACAAAGAACTGAGTACCGCATGTTCTCACTCATAAGCAGTCCCCGGACATTTATCATAATACCACATGGAAGGGATTGGCAGTAGCACTGCCAAGGGAGCAATGGCACATAACACTATGGGTACCTGATCCCAAACCAGGTGAAGTGAGGACCAATGGGAGGCCCAAACTTCACCTGTATGATGACCACTTATGTACCTAACCCTGAACTGTATCCCACATCTTTAAAATTAAAAAAAAAGAATGATGGTATCATTTACTAAAATAGGAACTACTAAAGGAAAGAATTTGAGGTTAGATATGATAGTTCAATTTTGATATGCTGATCCTGAGCTACCTGTGAGACTTCTAAGTGAAGAGCCACATAGACAGATAAGGAAGTGGGCCCAACACTCAAGAGAAGTATCTGCTTTCAAAATATAGTCTTAGGAATTGTGGAGCTTTAGATGGTAACTGAAGCAATAGGAATAGATGAGACCCAGTGAGGACCAATGGGAGAAAAAGTAGCCTTTGAAGAGCCATAGCCCTGAAGAGCACCAGCATTTAAACAAAGCCATAGGGTGTAGATACTGTAAAGGAGGCTGAGGTAAAAGGTAGGTAGATTTCAGTCACATAAGGGTCACAAGAAGGAGGGTTTCAAGAAGTGGCCAACATTGTTTAGCACTACCAAGAGCCTAAGTAAGATAAAAACCCAGAGGGTCACAACAGCTCTAGCAATAAAGTCGGTGTTGATAATCTTCTGTTTGCCCTCATCTTTCTTCATCTGGCTCCGTGATCCAGAAGTTGGACCAGTGTGGAAGCCTCAGTGAACTCTACTGTGTTCTATCTTCTGTTGGAGTGAGACCAACAGTGAGCTCTGGCAGAAGATGACAGGGAGGGAAAGAGAGAGGAGAGTGAGTGGGAATATTTATTCCCTCCAGATTCTCCTCTGTGGTTTTGCGTCAGGCTGTGGGTCTCTGTACTTACATATTTTCTGTCAGCTTATCCACTTTAGGCTGGGATAGGAAATAGCTTTCTATAGTTATTAGCGCTGGAGTATTGCACTATCCCTTGAGAGTTCTCTATATGCTATGGTCTTTGATAATCTTTGTATTAAATTCTCCACAATCTATAATACTCAGTGATCTATCACAGAAACAAAGAACTGAGTACCACACATGTTCTCACTCATAAGCAGACCCTGAACATTTACCATAATACTATAAGAAAGGGATTGGCAGTAGTGGGATACTGCTGGGGTGGTGGTGGGGGGGGTTGGGATAAAACATCAATAAGCGTACATGATCTCAAATGAGGCCAAGTGGGAACCAAAGGGAAGCCCAAATTTTACCCGTACAATGTCCACTTGTGTACCTACTCCTGAATTGTACCCAACATTTTAAAAATAAAATATTAATGAAAATAAAATAAAATTATCCTCAAATTATCCCAACTCGAATGTCCCCTCTCTTTTCTGTGAGGATCTTGACAGATAACAGTCACTTATGACTTTGGCCAGTGTCCTTTCATGTGTGATAAAGGTGGAACCAAATTATAGATGGATCAAGGGGTATATAAGAGGTGAGGAAATGGAAATAGCAAGTCCACTGTTCTTTCAAAGAAGTTAGTTAAGAGCTGGGCTCGGTGGCTCAGCCTGTAATCCCGCGCCTTGGGAGGCTGAGGTGAGTGGATTGCCTGAGCCCGTGGGTTCGAGACCTGCCTGGGCAACTTGGTGAGACCTCATCTCTACAATAAATCAAAAAATTAGCCGGGTGTGGTAGCACGCGCCTGTAGTTCCAGCTACTTGGAAGGCTGAGGCGGAAGGATCGCCAGAGCCCAGCAGGTCAAGGCTGCGGTGGCGGGGTGCTGCCACTGCACTCCAGTCTGGGTGACAGAGTGAGACTCCAACTCAAAAAAAAAAAAAAGTTAGTTAAGGACACAGAGAGAAGAGGTAACATCAATAAAGAAACATTTACAGATGTTCTATGTATGTTTTCCTTTTTATGTTGGGAAAACTCGATCATTTCATTATTTGTAAGAATAATTCAGTAGAGAAAGAGATTGAGGACACAGTAGAATTGGAGGCTAGCAACAAGTGCATGGTCCCCCAAGAAGGTAAGAGAAAAAGGAATCTTTCTATCCAAAAGGCTGGTCTTAGATAGAAGAGGTCCTATTTCATGGCACAGGAAGAAAGTACATTTGGCATGCAAGGAAATCTGTAATCTGAATGGGAGAACAGGGCTATTCTACTTTGATGGTTTCTTTTTTCCTTGTGAACTAAAAGCAAGGTCAAAGGTCAGGGGCATTGGTTCATACCTGTAATCCTAGTATTTTGGGAGACCAAGGCAAGAGGATTGCCTGAGCCCAGGGTTTTGATATCAGCCTAGGCAACTTGGCAAGGCTTCGTCTCTACAATAAATAAATAAAAATTAGCTGGGCATGGTGGTGTGTACCTGTGGTTCTAGCTACTTGGAAGGCTGAGGTAGAAGGGTCACTTGAGCCCAGCAGGTCCAGGCTGCAGTGGCCACTGCACTCCTGCCTGGGAGACTCCAACTCAAAAAAAAATTTAAAAATAATAAAAGCAAGGTCACCAGATGAAAGCAAGAATGAGTGATGGGGTTGGAAGTTTAGGAATAAAAAACATTTCTAAATATTTTAGGGAAAATACTGTACTGTCAGAGTTCTGAGAATCTATGTTGAGTTTAAAAATCATGCATTTAGACTGGTGCCTAACTGCAAGTTTGAAATTTCTCCAGAGTCACAGGAAGTGTGGGCATTATTTCAGAAAAGGTGAAGAATTAGATTGAGCCAAGGTTGGGTTTTTCCAAATACAAATGGAACAAAAGACAGTAGGTTCTTCTGAGGGTCAGGGAATTAAAAAGTATTTGAAATGATGGAAGATGGAATTTAATTCACATAGGGAAGGTAGTGATAGGGAGAGAAGACTAAATTTTAGTTATTAAATGTCCTGAAAGGCTGAAGACAGATGGGATGAGACTAGTAGCATGAAAACTGGGGATCAGAGAGTTGAATGCCCAAATTTAACACTTCGGTATAGTTCTTCTGAATACTTGCAAGACCCAGGATGAAGCTATGATGATGGGTGGCTGAAGTAGAGAAAAAGGAAAGGGCATTGGACATATATTGATGAGCAACCCAAGGGGTCACTCAAGTGATGTCTTCCTTCAAGACATTCTCAAGTGATATCTTCTTCATATACTCTGAACCCAATTCTTTTTCAGTGCATATTCTTTATAATTGATTCCATATAAGTCAGTTATCAAGTTGTGATAAATCACAAATATGAATAGTACTATTTAAATATGAGAAGGTATTCTTTAGTGCACAATTCAGTTCCAGTTTTTTGAGTCATCTCAAACCTTTACTTAAACATAATAACTTGAAACATATATTTTCAGAAACAGAAGGCAGGTGGGTTTCTTAAACTAGCAGGGCTGCCTAGACAACTTCCTCATTTGGTTTTCTAATTATAAAGCACAGAAGGAAGGTTTGGACTGAAGTTTTAATTTACCAGGGCTATACAGGATTCATTTCCTACATGCAATCCAGTATTTGGCAGTTGTTAAATATTTGCTTTAACCATGAATTTATTTTGAGTACAACACAATTATACCTACTATCTCTGCATGGCTCTTTTAGGAATTGGCATACATTCATAATATTTAACTAGAACAATGAAGGATTTAAAAATAGAAAATGCACACATTTTACTGTTCTCCCTTGGAAGCACATAAGCTTTGACAGAAAGTGGAATAAAAGTGGTTGTGTAAAGAGCTTCAATGTAATTAAAAAAAAAAAACCCTTTTATTTTTATTAGCTTTAAATATATTTAGCTCTTCAGCAAGATCTCTTAGAAACACACACTCAAATTCAATAATGGGTATCAGGCCTATGATAATGGGCCCTAATTTTTCCCCTTTGTAATCATAATAATTTATTTATTTATTTATTTTTGAGTTGGAGTCTCACTCTGTCACCCAGACTGGAGTGCAGTGGCCGCTCCCAGCCACCGCAGCCTCGACCTACCGGGTTCCGGCCATCCTTCCGCCTCAGCCTTCCAAGTAGCCAGAATTACAGGCATGCGCTACCATGACCGGCTGATTTTTTTTTTATTTATTGTACAGATGAGGTCTTGCTGCCCCGGCAGGTCTCGAACCCGTGGGCTCAGGCAATCCACTCATCTCAGCCTCCCAAAGGTGCGGGATTACAGGCTGAACCACCGAGCCCGGCTCATAATAATTTATTATACAAATAATGATAACACTGATTCACACATCTTTCAATTTATAAACACAAACACAATATTTATATATATGCAGTTTGTATATGTGTAGATAGATAGGGCTCATTCATACACACACACACACACACACACACACACACACACACATATACTTATTCTGGTCTTGGTGTATGAAAGTGACATTATCAACACTTGTTGAAAAGCTGTGTGTATTATGTTAAATTGGAAGCATTCTCTAGCTCAGTTTCTTTTGTTACTAATGAATAATTTTGAAATAAGGATACAATATACGGTGGGTTTCTGGCTGAAAATAAAGATAGTATGTTTTGGTGCCAAGTGAATAAATATGTTCAGTCAAATAAACATGAACTTGGTCTCATTAACTTCATGATATAAATTAACTGAGACAATCATTAATTCATTCATGAAACATTTACTAAATGCCCACTATGTGTTAATCACTGAAGATGAATAAGATACTGATTTTGCCCAATATGGATTGGGTTTGTAAATGATCTAATTACATTTAATTTTCTGTATATTAGCTATGGAGATGATGTATATTCATATTGGAAATATTTTTTACAAACCAGTTAATGTTGTTTCTAAGAACTTTCAAGTCTCAGTCGTTTTTAGCTACAATTTACACTGATTCTCGTACATCACTCCTATTAACTTTATGAAAAGTAAAATCTTTGTATGTTGGCCTTTTTAATGACATAAAGCATATTTTAATATTTACGTAATTATCTGTGCATTCTTCAGAGTTTTACAGATTGTTATTGCATTTTACAGCATTTCTTTTGATCCTAGGAAAAACTAATATTTGCAGTTAACAATAAACACTATGCTGGGCTCGGTGGCTCAGCCTGTAATCCCGCGCTTTGGGAGGTTGAGGTGAGTGAATTGCCTGAGCCCGTGGGTTTGAGACCCACCTGGGAAACTTGGTGAGACCTCATCTATACAATAAGTCAAAAATATTAACCGGGCGTGGTAGCGTGCGCCTGTAGTTCCAGCTACTTGAAAGGCTGAGGCAGAAGAATCGCTGGAGCCCAGCAGGTGGAGGCTGCAGTGGCCGGGAGCGGCCACTGCACTCCAGTCTGGGCTACAGAGTGAGACTCCAACTAAAATAAATAAATAAATAAATAAAAATAAACATTATAATATAAGTGTAAACTTTCATGTCACTATGTATATAAACTGACTTTTAGAAGAATTAGAAGAAAAATACTGATATTCCTATTATAAGGTTTTATCTTGATTCATATATATTTTTCCCCTTAATTGTTACAGATTATGGATGCTATAGATGTGACCAAACACTTAGTGTTAAACATCTAAAAATAATTCAAGCATGATTATTTGCTTTCTTTCCTTTTATAATCTATAACAATCATCTATACTTGTCAATAATCTTCTGCAATGACAGATTTTCTGACTATGTAGGCACTATTAGAAAAGTCAGAAAATAATATTCTTATCTTAAAAAAATTCATTCAAGCTCGAATTTAGATTACAATATATTTAAAGAATATTTTAAATATGTAAGGACTACTCATGCTAGTTAGTTTTAATTATCTTGTTTGTTATGCTAATAAGTTTATCAAATACTTGTCTAATTAAAGAATAAATGATAACCTTTTAAAATTTTATTTTATTTGTTTACAAATTATGATTGTATATGATTATGGGAAACATAGTAATGTTATGATATGTTTTTACAATGTGGAATGATAGAATCAAGCTAGTTAACATACCCTTCACCTTAAACACGTAACATTTCTTCCTCCTGTCTAATTGCAACTTTATACCTTTTGACCAACAACTTCTCATTCCCCCACCCCCAGCCTCTAATGACCATCAATGTACTCGCTAATTCTGAGTTCAGTTTTAAATTTCCTATATGAGTGAGATCATATGATATTCATCTCTCTGTGACTGACTTATTTTGCTTAGTATAAAGTCCTCTGGGTTCACCCGTGTCACAAATAAAAGGATTTCCTTATTTTTAAAGGCTGAATAGTATTCCAAAATGTATATATACGCATTTTCTTTATCCATTCATCTGTCAATGGACACATAGCTATTGTAAAAAATGTTGCAATTAATATGGGAGTGCTTATATCTCTGACATACTGATTTCAAATCCTTAGGATATATACCCAGAAGTAGAATTGGTAAATCATATGGTAATTCTAATTTTAGTTTCTTGAAAAATTCTTTTGCAAAGTTCCATAATGACTGAACTAATGTTCATTCCTACCAAGAGTTACCAGATTTCCTTTTTCTCGGTTTCCTTACCATCATCTGTTATTTTTTCATCTTTTTGGTAAAAGCCATTCTACCTGACGTAAGATGATATCTCATTGTGGTTTTAATTTGAATCTCCCTAATGATTAGTGATGTTGAGCATTTTTTCAGACATTTATTGGCCATTTGAATGTCTTCTTTTGAGAAATGTTCTACTCAAGTCCTTTGCTTATTTTAAAATCAAATTATTTGTTTTTGTTTTTTAGTTTTGTTTTCTTTTGCTATTGAGTTGTGGGAGTACCTTAAGTATTGTAGATATTAATCTTTACCAGATATATGATTTGCAAATATTTTTTCCCATTCTGTAGGTTGCCTTTTTACTCTATAAATTGTTGTTGTCTGTGCTTTTAGTGCCATATTCAAGAAATCACTGCCAAAAACAAAATCCATAAAGATTTTCCCCTATATTTTCTTTTAGAAGTTTTGTAGCTTTAAGTCTTTTGTTTAATATTTAATCTATTTGGAGTTGATTTTTGTGTGTATCGTGTAAGATAAGCATCGAATTTCATTCTTTTCTTTCATGACTTAACATGTGATCTTTCTTGTAGAATGTTCCATGTGTGCTTGAGAAGAGTGTATACTCTGTTGCTATTTGGTGGAATGTTCCATATTTATTTATTAGGATCATTTGGTCTATAATGTTGTTCAAATCCACTGTTTTCTTACCAATTTTCTATCTGAATGTTCTATGCATTATTAAAAAGGGGATATTGAAGTCTCCTGCTATTATTATATTTATATACATTTTTTCTTCAGTTCTGTCAATGTTTGCATTATGTATACAGGAGTTATGTTATTGGGGGCATACATATTTATAATTGTTATATTTTCCTGGTAAACTGACTCTTTTATCATTATATAATGTCCTTCTTTTACTCTTGTGACAGTTTTTTGACTTAGTCTATCTTGTGTACTATAGGAATAGCACCCCTGTTCTCTTTTGGTTGCAATTTGCATAGAATATCTTGTCCCATCCCTTCACTTTCAGCCTATGTGTGTTGGCTATTTGTTTTTTGGTTTTTTTTTTTAGTTGTTGTCTCACTCTGTAGCTCAGACTGGAATGCAGTGACACACTCGCGGCCGCCGCAGCCTCGACCTGCTGAGCTCTGGCGATCCTTCTGCCTCAGTCTTCCAAGTAGCTGGAACTACAGGCGTGCACTACCAAGCCCGGCCAATTTTTTTGATTTTGTTGTAGAGATGAGGTCTCACCAAGTTGCCCAGGTGGGTCTCAAACCCGCGGGCTCAGGCAATTCACTCAGCTCAGTCTCCCAAAGTGCTGGGATTACAAGCTGAGTCATCGAACCTGGCTATGGTGCCTTAAGTCTAAAGCGAGCCTCTTGTAGATGGTATATAGCTGAATCTTGCTTTTTATCCATTCTGTTAGTCTGTATTTTTTGATTGGGGAGTTTAATCAATTTACATTTAAAGTAAATATTGATAGGGAAGAGCCTATTGTCATTTTGTTAATTATTTTCTGTTTATTTTTTATCTCTTTGTTCCTCTTTCCTCTGCTATCTTAAATTGGTGCTATGATTTAAAATAGGCTAAAATTCTATGAATTCTTTGTCTTCATTTTGGAGAGGTAATGTATACTTTATATTATATAAGTTGAGTATACATATATACATAATCATACATACTAGCTTCATATATTACATATAGTGTATACATACACATTTATATACAAACATATTTAAAGTTTGTATATATAGGTGTGTGTAAACAGCTGGAGACAATTTTGTGTGTGTGTGTGTTAAGAAGATATTTGCATTACATTTATTAGAATTGAAACTTAGTTTAGGATTAAGATTTAACATTTTGTTTTATCTCTAAAATGTGACAACATTCTAGATAATTCTCAATAATCATTTATAATGTGATAAATTGCTATCTACCAATATCATAATGCCTCAATTTATATGTTACATACATTATTTTATATCATAACACTATATTTTAAAAATATATTTATAATAATACATAATATCTTTAAAAATAAATAAAAGAATGACTAGTAAAACAAAGTCATTTGACCTAAGTAGGCTGAAACTTACAATATCCCAAGATAATTGTAATACTGATAACACATGCTCTGTCATGAAGAATTCCATTAAAAAAAGAAAAAACATACAAAAAAATTAATCTAGGAAAAATGATGAAATGGTTGCTTGTCAGATAGTTAATTCAGGTATATTTTAATCAGCTCTTGTCTTCCACTCCTTAATGGTGATGGTAATAGCTGTGTTAGACTAGTGGACACTTATACAGTACTAAGAACTAGTGGCATATCACTGGGGGAAGAGAGTGGAAGTTATGTTTTCCAGTTTTCACCTGTTTCAGTCAACCAATCAATATTTATTCAACAAATATGCCAACTATATCTCAGGTACTTCTCTAGCCAACCATAGAAATAGAAAAAAATAAGATTCTTGCTCTTGTAGAATTGATTTTCTAGTTGTAGGAGCCTATATAAAAGTTAGAAAATCAAAATCAGTAATGCAGCCACTACATTGAATGAATGCATGAATTCTGTTGCTCTATTTATGGTGTGAGTGATTTGTATTCTTCTAAGTAGCCAAATAACTTTTCCTTCTCAGTTGCTGGAAATCTAGAAGCCCAACTCCTCTTAGGATCACTTTTCTCTTATAGATAACCTTCTTTGTTAGTATTTAAAAGGGATTTAGGCTGACACTCTCTTCTGTGGTTATTATCTGGGCAAGGAGTAGCACTCATATATTCTTCACTGTAATACATTCTGGAAGTCCAGACCATTCCCAGTTCAGCTACCTCTTCTTGCTACTCTGTCAAGCAACTGTCTTTTGCCTTCAGGCATTTCTAGGTGCCAGTCTGTGTCTTGTGATTCCAAAAGACATAGGCCTAGATCACTGATGATCTTACCAAAGTCCCTTCAACAGGCACAAAGGAGGGCGACACATTCTTCTCCATCCTTTCTTCTTTAGTATATGTATCAGGAAGGAAGAGCTTATAGGACACTGTTAATTACCTCTGGAAACATAATTTATCATCTCCAGTCCCTCTTCTGACCCTAGAGGCATTCATAGACTATATGTTGGTGGTTAACCAAGAGTTGCAAAACTAGGTTGTCCACCTCCTTTAAAATTCCCACACAGGAAGTCTAGTACTTTAGAATACTAGTTGCAGCATTTATCACCTGCTGGCTTGTGAACTTAGCTAAAACTCAGGTAATGATTGCTGACTTAAGGCCTTGTAACTAGATACATACGATGCAGATAAACAAAATAAGGTGATATGATAAAGTCTTTGGACAGTTTCTTCAGATTGAATTTTCCAGTGGGGGCTTCTATTGACAATAGAAAATGGGCCATGAAAATACCAGGTAAGAAAGTATTCTGAAGAGAATAAACTGCCAGTGAAGTGGGCCTATAACAGGAAAAAAATTACTTGGGACCATGGGATAGACAAAACAGAAAACAAGCCAGTATGGCTAGAGTGTGTAGGTGAGAGGCGAAGAGATTAAATTAGATCATAAATCAGGGGCCATGTTTTGTTGGGCTTTGTAAACCAGAGAAAGAAGTTTTTTAAACTGATGAATTGGAAGGGAGAGGCAAAGAGAAAGAAGAATCAAGGCTAAATACTCAATCACTCACTGAGTCAATGCTAGTCATTATAAAAATGAAGGAAAATAGGAAAGATAGTTCCTGTCCTTCCATGGGAAAGGATTATATAGCTTGGCATCAGGCCAAGAAGAGACTTTTAAGTTTATTCCACTAAACTTTTGCACAGCATATGACTACTGGATTATCAAGTTCAAATATTCACTTTTGGAAAATTAAATAGTGTATCCAGTCATTTAAAATGTTTAAATTCACGTTATTTCCCACACTTTTTCCTTCGCCACAATACCAGCTGTTTGGATTGAACCTGTCTCTTAATGGGCTTGGTTTGCAGCCCAAATTGAGAAGGTAAGGGATTACAAATAGTCCTCTGTGCTTTACAATGACTTAAGCAATGTAATGGTCAAGTGACTTAACAAGGAAAACAGAGACTTTCATTCTAGAATCCTAGGAGTTAGGAGCTCAGATGAGGGTTATATACACCCTCAGAGGATCCATGTTCTCTCTGTGGCTGCACTTCCTGACAGGAAATGTCAGTAAAAAGGTTACAAGTGTCTATCCATATTTGGTATAGTGAGACATTGGCAAAGCCATCAAGGTAAATTTGCATAAAAAATTTTACATGAGGAAATAAAAGAATGATGAGTAGAGAAGAAATCATGAGATTTCAAGGGTTTAAGAAGGAATCTTTATTTCCTGGTAGGTTGTCATGGTGTTCCTGATATAAGAGATGGAAAGCAGAAGTATTAGACATTGACACACTGGAGCATGGTGGTTAATAGCATGAATTCTGGAGCCAAACTTCCTAGGTCAAACCTGGTTCTTCACTGAGAAGTTGTGAGACCAGCAGGTCACTTATGCCTCTGTGCCTCAATTTCTTTCCTATAAATGAGGATTATGATGCTCCAAATGTCCAAGTGTTGTTGAGAATTCATTGAGTACATGTGTGTGGAGCATTTAGAGCATGGGCCACACTGTGGACAAATAACATAATCGTGGATAAGGAATTCTTGGGATCACACAGAAGTGGCTTTCCCCAAGTCAATCTGCTGGGATTAGAACAGTGGACAGGATCCAGGTTCTGCTTTCTCTGACAGTTGTGATCTGTAAAGGTATAGAGGACTAGCTTCTCAGAGATGGTATTTCATCATAAATGAGGTTCACACATGGTAGTGTGATCATAAACCAAAGGATCAAATAAGATTGTATTCACCTAGGAGCAGAGAGGTAGACAGCAAAGGGAAGGAACTACAAGGCAAAACAGTCCTAGGTAGCTTGGTGAAGTTAGCAAGACAGGAGCCAAAAACTTGCTAGAAGAGTCAAATGGGCAGGGAGTAGAGAAGAAAGGGTGTGAGATCATTCAAAACACTGATTACGAGAGATGAAGACAGTGACCATATTAAATAAATATATAAATAGATTGGTAGGTAGGTAGGTAGGTAAGCAGGTAGGTAGGTAGGTAGATATAAACAAAGAAACAAACAATTCTTTTTTCTTTTTTTGTAGAGATGAGATCTTACTCTGTTGCCCAGTCAGGTCTTGAACTCCTAGGCTCAAGCAATGCTCCCACCTTAGCCTCCCCAAGTGCTGGGATTACATGTATGAGCCACCATACCTGGCTCAACAAACTTAATTCTTTTGAGAGCTGTTTGTAATGGAAAGTAATCAGTTTGGGCTCCAGATTTAAATATGGGAGAAAAAAATAAATGATGTGTTAATATTGACAGATTGCTCACTTCAAAAATAAAGTTGCTGGGTATGGTGGCTCAATCCTGTAATCCCAGCACTTTGGGAGGCGGAGGCGAGAGGATTACCTGAGCCCAGGGGTTTGAGACCAGCCTGGGCAATTTGGTGAGACCTTGTCTCTACAATAAATAAAAAAAATTAGTAGGGCATGGTGGCTTATGCCTGTAGTTTCAGGTACTTGGAAGGCTGAAGCGGAAGAATTGCCTGAGTCAAGCAGGTCAAGGCTACGGTGGCCATGAGCATGCCACTGCACTCCAGCCTGGGCAACAGAGTGAGACTCCAACTCAAAAAAAGAAAAAAAAATAGCCGGGTATGGTAGCATGTGCCTGTAGTTCTGGCTACTTGGGAGACTGAGGTGTAAGGCTCACCGGAGCCCAGCAGGCTGACGCTGGAGTGGCCGTGAGTGTGCCATGGCACTCAGCCTGGGCAACAGAGTGAGACTCCAACTAAAAAAAAAATTTATTATAGCGTCACCCACTGAGAGAGAAATGTATTAAGATTTAAAGGGTTGATGTGGAAAAGGGTGTTATCAGTGATGAAAGCTTTCGGTAACCTTCCTTATACCTGAGGCACAGATCAATATGCTGCTCTAAGCATAAGGCTGAGATGGTAAATTTGAAAGAAATGGCTAGAAAATATGTCTAGTTATGCTTGCCACAGCTTTGTGCACTCAAGTTTAAACTGATTCAAGTGCAAAATCTTGGCTGAGGAGCTTTCACAGCTGCTTTTCCATAGAAAGCATCTGCTGCTGGTGCAAGTGAAATACTCATACAAGTTGCCAGTAAGTGGAGTATAGTTCAGGGCAAGGGACAAAACATCAGACTCAGATGGTGGAAAGTAGTAAGCACAATGGAAAATGGTCTTTTAGGTGTCTGAATTGGTACTTTTTTCAAAAGACAAGAGTAGATAAGCATAGATGATAGAAGTATACTATCAGCACTTTGTCTTTTTTTTTTTTTTTTTTTTTTTTTTGAGTTGGGGTCT